>NW_023646049.1:0-7827 GCF_015228065.2 Penaeus monodon
AAAAAAAATATATATATATATATATATATATATATATAATATTATATCATACATCACAACAATATATTGTAAACTGTATATATTATATATAATAATATATATTATATATTATATATTATATATATATAATATTTAAAATATATATATATTTAATTTTATAATATTATTATATTTGTGTTGTGGTGTGTGTGTTGGTGTGTGTGTGGTGTGTGTTGTGTGTGTGTGTGTTTTTTAAAAGTATTATCATTATGTGTGTGTGAATATTTTCGTGCAAAATATGTATATCATTCTATTCTATCTATAATATATATATTATATATATTAAAATTATAATATATATGTTTTGGGGTGTGTGTGTGTGTGTGTGGTGTGTTGGTGTGTGTGTGTGTGTGGTATGTGTGGTAGTGTGTGATGTGTATGGATGTGTATGTGCGGTGTTGTGTGTGTGTGTGTGGTGTGTGGTGTGGGGTTGTTTTGTGTGTGTGTGTGGGTGTGTGGGGGGGGGTGTGTGTTGTGTGTTTGTTGTGACTAATTATTAAAATAATATGAATATATATATATAAACATTTATATAAGTATATATAATAATTAATACATTATAAAAAATATATAATAATTATAAAAATTATTATAGAAATTTTTTTAATATATATATATAATATGAAATTTTAATATGTATATAAAATATTATTACATATATATATAATATATATAATATAATGTATTTAAATATATATATTATTATATATATATATATATAATATATTAAATTGTTATGAAGGCCCCGGGGAAAACAAATTTTTATCAGGAAAGAGAAAACCAACACCAAAAAATTACAAACTTTTCGGAGAAGCATTCCATCTCAGTGCTATAAACAGGAAAAATAAATTAAAATACAAAATAATAATGATCCAAATAAAAAACCGATAAATCATTAAGGGCCAGGGGAAAAAAAAAGGCAGTGTAAAAAATGACTTACAAACCAAAAAAGGTTTTTTGGCATTTACTGGAAAACAGGGGGTTCGTGGAATTTTTGTTCATTGTGGTTTCATGTTAGGATGTGGAGTGTTTTGCTATGATTTTTTTGGGACCCAGATTTAAAAAGGTTGTAATGATTTCACCGATAGATGTTTTTACAGTGAAAAAAGTCTGTTTAATTTGTTTTTAAATTTCAGTAGAGAGTGCAGTGTCAGAATAATTGTTTTAAATTTTGGAGGTGCCCATTAACTATAGTTTTAAGCTTATGTGGTATTCACTTTGTTTAGGATAACCCACGACCCTTTATCTTTTGGTGAGATGATGTTTTTATCATTTTTTTAAGGTTTGAAAGGGTGAAAGGAAGGTGTGGGGGATCGGGGTTGTTTTTGATTGATTTTTTGAATTTCTTATAAGTGTGTGTGCCCGTAGAAAAGTTTTTTGGGATAGGGTTCCCTCTTTTTTTTAAATTTCACAGTTCCTTTTAGTGTGACATAATTTTTAAACAAAAAAAAAATGATTAGGGGAAAAGGTATGGGTGGCATACAATAAACCCAAACCCAAAAAAAGGATTCTTTTTTTTCATCTGATAATATTCTATCAGAAAATTTTAAAAAAACCTTATTCTTGTCCACCTTTTGTTTAGGGCAATTCCTGTTTTGCTAGCTTCTTTTTATGTCTGAGATCAAAAGTTACATAATTTTTTATTTTTTATTTTTTCCAATGATAGATAACAAGCATTTGGAATCGAATAAAAAACAAGGGGAAATAAAAGATTGTCACCCCCGTTTTTTTTTGAGTTAGAATCTTTTTCTTTTGTTTATTTTTTTTTCCCCCAAACCAAAAAATCGAAGCACCATAACATAGTCCTGGTGTTTTGGGAAAGTGGGGCAATACCCTTTAAAATTTTTCAAAATCAGGTAAAGTTCCATGGGTTTTCATTTTTCAAGGGAAATTTAAAATCTTTTTTTAAAAAACCACTGCATAATTACAAACAAAACTGCCCCATCCCTTAAAAATTACGGTCTGAATAAGCAATTTATAAAAAAATATTTTGGTATAGCTGCTCACAATTCAGTGTTTAGCTTTGATGACCTATTTTTCACGCAAATAGACGGTGACATGGGTCACCCTTTGGGCCCCTTTTTAAGCCCAAACATTTTTTTGCCCCCATGAACAAACTTTTGGTTTTAAATAATTGTCCTGCTAATTTTTAAAACCCATATTTTATCGTCGTTACTGGAGATGTTTTTTACTTTTTAAAAGACCCTCTTTCTTAACCTTTCCCTCTACTTGAATTCACAACACCCAACATTAAAACCCTTGTGAAAATTTAAAAAAAAAAATAACTATCATTTTTGATACTTGATAAATTTTTGTAATAATGTTTTTCACCAGTACCTACAGGAACCTCATTTTGGCCTCGGACTTCATTATTAGCTATATTCCTCATATTACAAGCTTTTTTCAACCTTACTACACTTTCCCGGCTGACAAAAATTTGCTCAACCTGGACTATTTTAAAAAAGCTTCATTCCTAAAGGGAAAATTTCGCTTTAAAAAGGGTAAAACCCTTCTCATTTTACAAAACACTACGCAATTTTTTTGTGTATAAATTCACCCAAACCAGCAAAAACCCAGTCAAAAAAGACTTTTAAAATAAAAACTTCCATACAGTGGGCGGTCTTATTTTGGATCTCAAAAAATCTTTAAAACAAAATTCTCAGAAAATGCATCCTCAATATGTTTTCGGTTTTTTTTTTTAAAAATTCTAACACAAACGAAATTTCTTAAAGAAAAAAAAAAAAATGTGACTGAACTTATTTTCGAATGTGGTTTACCTTTTTTTTTTATTTTGTCCTATTTTCCCGGCTAGGTACTGGTTCAACCTCACGAGGGCTCCGTCATTTTGCATTCTCGAACAAAAGGGAAAGCCCAATCCGGACCGGCCTACGCGGGAACAATCCCCTTCTCATCAATCAGAGACACCCCTAAACCTCCACAATCCCCCTTTTTAAAGCAATACGATTTAAAAATTTTAAACCTCCCACCTAAACAGATTTGACCTGATAAAAGCGGGAATCACCCCACCTAACTATGAAGCCACAACTGAACAAAAATTCCCCCTGCAACCACCCTGTTTACTATGTAAACTGCAAAAACCCTTTTTTTTGGGTTTGTACCTGTCATTTGCTAACTCCTTTTTTGTTTTGTGGCCATTTTTTAATTTTATTTATCGTTTTGTTTTTTTTTTTGGGATATTATTATTTTGTATTAAATTTTTAAATTTTTCCCCGTTTTTTTAGCAATATGAGGGGATTGAATTCTTCCCCAAAAGTTTGTAAAAGAAAAAAGAAGTTCTCCCCCGTGTTGGTTTTTTTTTTTCCTGATATTATATATATATATTTTATATATTATATAAAATATATTAATATATTATATATATAAATATATTATATTATTATATATATTATTATATATTTGTGTGTGTGTGTGGGGTGTGTGTGTGGTGTGTGTGTTGTGTTTTGTGTTTTGTTGGTAAATATATAAATAAACAATATTTTAAAAATAAAACTATTAAATATTTTATCTATAAAATTCTATATTATAAACATTAATTTAGAAAAATATTTGAAAATCTATCTAATATTATATATATAATAAAATATATATTATATTATTTTATTTTAAAGTATATAAAAATTATAAAAAAAAATATATAAACATTTATATAATAATATTATATTTTCTATATAATAATTATCCCTATATATAAAAAATTATACTTTTATTATATTATATATATCTATTATATTAATTTTTATATAAACATTATATATTATCAAATATATTATTAAAATACTAAATATACCCTATATAAAATTTAAAAAATATATATTAATATATTTATTATTATAAAATATATATATATATTATATTATTACCACTAAACACACACACACATACACACGCACACACAAACACACCCCACACAAACCACACACACCCACACACACACCCCCACCCCGAAAACCCCACCCCACACACACAAAACACCACCCCATATATATATATTATATATTATATTATATTATTTTTATATAAAATATTTATATATTATACATATTATTATTTAATATATTAAATTTTATTTTATATTTTGGTGTGTGTGTGGGGGTTTTGGTTGGGGTTTGTGTGGTTTTTTGTGGGGTGTGTGTGTGTGTTTTGTTGTGGGGTGTTTGTTATGTATGATTTTTGTATGTAGGGATGTTTTTGTTTTGTATGTAGGTATGATGTAGTAAAAGTAAAATTATAATTTATATATATATATATAATATATATTATATATTGTGTGTGTGTTTGGGGGTTTGTGTGTGTAAAAATATAATATTATATATATTATATATATCTAAAATATTTAATAGCATATATCATATAATATATATAATAATATATATATATTTTATATAAAATTATATTATTTTTAAAATATGATATAATATATATATATATATAAAATTATATTATATATATTATATATAAAAAATTTTATTATATTAAATTTTATATATTATATATAATTTATTTTTACATTTTTTTTATTATCTTATAGATATTGTATAACTTTAAACATTCACGTATATATAAAGTTTTTTTCTATTTAAACATTTATTTAAAAAACATTTTATTTAAAAAATTATATATAATTTAATATATTTAATTTAAAATATTAAAGTGTGTGTGTGTGTGTGTGTGTGTGTGTGGTGTGGGTTTTTGTGTGTGGTTTTTGTGTGTGTTGTGTGTGTGTGTTGGATCATGTGGTTTTGTGTGTTGTGTTTATATATATATATTTTTATATTTTATATATTTTATATATATATATTTCAATATATTCATTTTTTTTTATAAAAATATATTTTCTCTCTCTCTCTCTCTCTCTGTTATATAGATGATAGAATAGTGATAGACTGATAAATAGATAGATTGGTATATAAGTACTATTACATATTGTATTTTATATATATAATATATTATATATATATTTATATTTTATATATATATATATCACACACACACACACCCACACACACACACCACATAATATATAAAATAATTATAATATTATATATTTTTATTAATATATTGTGTGTGTGTGTGTGTGTGTTGTGTGTGTGTGTGTGTGGTGTGTGTGTGTGTGTTATACATACACACACACACATACCACACAAACACCACACACACTCACACACACACACCCCAAAACAAACAAAAACCAAACACACACACACACGCGCAAACACACACCACACACAACACAACAACCCCACAACCCACACACACCACCACACACATACATTATATATAATATATATATTTATATATAATATATTAAAATATATATGTTTGTGTGTGTGGTTTTTGTTTTGTGTGGGTTTTGTGTGTATGTATAGTGGTGTGTGTATGTGTGTGTTGTGTGTGCGTGGTGGTGCGTGTAGTGTGTGTGTGTGTGTGTGTTGGTGTTGGGGGTGTGTGTGTGTGTGGGGTGTGTGGTGTGTGGTTGTGTATGTGTTTGTATGGTGGTGTGGGTTGGGGGGAGTGGGGTGTGTGGGTGATGTGTTGGTAGTATGTAGTATGTAGTATGTATGTATGTATGTATTATTTATGTATGTTGTATTATGTATGAAATGTAGTATTATGTTGTGGTGTATAAACCCACACACCACACACACACACACAAACCACACACACACACACCACACACCACATATATATTATATAAATATAATATATATTATATTAATTGATATACTTTATATTTTATGTAAAATTATATAAAATTTTAAAATTTTAATATTAAAAAATTAATAATTATTTTTATTAATATATTTAAATATATTAAATTGCGTGTGTGTGGTGGTGTGTGTTTGTGTGTGGTGTGTGTGTGTGGGGTGTTTGTGTGGTTTGTTGTTGTTGTTTTTTCATTATTTTTTTTCCCTTTCTTTCCCTCTATACTTTCTTTTCTTCTTTCCCCCCCATTTAAAAATCCCCTTTTATTCTATTATCTAATTATTATAATATATTCATTTATATATATTTATGGGGGCCGGGGCCCAAATGGTTAGAGCGTGGGATAAGACTGCCCACGACGGCAATCTATTTCGGGGGTTCGAGTCACCAAAACCCCCGCGTTGTTTTCCCGGGGCAAGGAACTTCACCTCGATTGCCTCCTACCCTGGGGGGCCAAGCCCCCCCAAGTCGTCCCGGGGGTAAAGAAGATGGTGCTCGAAAAAAAACCCCGGGGCGGAAGGCAAGGGAAACCACCGCTCAAAATTGCTAAGAAAAAATATGGAGCCCATGATCGTCAACGCCACGGTGGCCAAAAGGGTTTTGAGCGCGGACTCAAAGACTGTCACGAGGGAAATCTGATTCAAGGTATCGAGTCACCACCGCCACGTTGTTCCTTGGGGGAAGGAACTTACCCTTTATTTCCTACCTACCACTGGGTGCCAAACCAGCCCATGTCAATTTTGGGCCCAACCCGGATAAATAGAGGAAAATTTCCTAAAAGGGACCCCGGGACTCTCCGGGAAAAATGGGGTCCCTCCACGTACTCACCCAAGAGCATCATAACTGAAAAATCAAATTTAAGTTATGCTGTGACCACGGCGGCTCAGACGAACCCACCGTTAAAAGAAAAGAAATAATATATATATATATATAAAAAATAATAATTTATATAATATAATATATTATGTATGTATATATATATAAAATTTTTAATATATTTAAAATATATATATATTATATTATATTGATTTTTATATTTATATAGATATATGTTTAAACTTATAAACATATACACATATACATAATGTTTTTTTTCAAAAAAAACTTTTAAAATGAGTATTATTAGTGTGTGTGTTGTTTGATAAATATTTACTATAACAAAATTATACATTTTTTATATAAATATATATTTTATGTCCTCTCTCTCTCTCTCCGCCTCCTTCCCCCTCTCTCTCTCTCTCTCTCTCTATATATATATATATATTATATTTATATAATATATTTATATATATAAAATAGATATAATATAGATATAGTGATAGTAGATAGATAATAGATAATAGATAGACTGTAGATAATAATTGGGTATTAAAATTTTATTTACTATTATAAACATATATAAAATTTATATATTATATATATTATTATATAATAATTAATTATATATATATATATTATATTTTTTTGAGTGTGTGGTGTGGTGTGTTTGGTGTGTTGTGGTTTTGTGTGTGTTATTTATTATATTATTATATATATATTAATATTATATTATATTATATATAATCCATACAACACACACCATACACCCAAAAACACCACGCCACACACACACACACCACACACACCACCCACACACACACACACACCACACCACACGCACCGCAACCACAGAAAAGCACACCACACGCACACCAAAGCACACACACACACACACACAGATATATATATAATATATTAAAATTAAAATATATATTATTATATAATAACATACAACATTATACATATATATGCATTTTTTTTTATAAATGCATATATATTTATAATATTTTATATATTATTTATTATATATATATTTTAAAATATAATTTTTTATATTATATGTATATAATTATTTATTATTATTATATTTATATATATATTTTTATCATTATATTTTTATAAAAATTAAATATAATATATATATATATAATAATTATATATATATATAAATATGTATATATTTTGTTAACCCCCGCCCGACCCCGGGGGCCCCCCGTCTTTTTTTCTCTTTTTCCCCAACCCCAG
>NW_023646050.1:0-7826 GCF_015228065.2 Penaeus monodon
AAAAAAAAAAGAAAAGACAGCAAAAGTTACATAACATTAAGTGCTAGGCATCAAAAGTTACATAACATTAAATTAAAGTATTGTGGTGAAAAGAGTAAAAGAGTTAACCATTAGGTCAGAATGTGCTACATGTCCAAGGTTGTAGACAGAGATGGGCAGTATCAAAATACACATCGATTGATACCTTTTATCTGTATCAGTGTGTGCCTTAGCTACTAAATAACAGTGTCATTTTATCAGTATCACTAGGATGCCTTTTTCAAAATGTATAAAAAAATTAGACATTGATACATTTACATAACCAATTTGAAATCAAAATTATTTTTCATAAATTGCAAAATGACCTATCTCTCTATTCCAATTCTTATTTGTGATTATCATTTGTTCTTCTAGTGTTTCATGTGCTGTAGAAAATAAATTAGGGTACAGTTTAATTTTTTGTTTTGTTTTGTTTATCAATATACTTATTTCTAGGGAAGCCTTTTTTAGAATTAATAAGACAAAACCAGAAAAAAAAAAAAAATAAAATAAGTGTTTTCAAACTGTGAAGGCTGCCATGTAATAATTAGTTTTTGGCAGAAGTTCACACTTCCATTTTCTTTCCATGATGCACAGAGCAACACAGGATCATTTATATGTTATTTGAATATTTACAAATAACAAAGATTGATCACTAATGTTGATGGCACTAATAACATGTTCTTTTATTAGTTAACTGAAGACATGTCATGGCAGGTTTGTTTCGGAATGCTTAGGAATGACTTCATATGTGCAATACAGGCCCATCTATTATTAATGATTATGGTGCTGTATAAAAAGTATGAAATATGCTTCTTTCATTCTGCCCCTAAATATGTTACTAATACATATTGAATATTTCAGAAAGAAGTCTATCTACTAAAAAATCTCCATCACAAATTGAAAAAACAACAACAAAGATGACTGATAATTTGTATATTTTCTTATTCACAAGCTACAATATAACCAGGCAGCTGCACTGATGTCATTATCTCCGCCTCCCTTTTTAACCCCTACAATTTCTGCAATTTCATTTTTTCCCCATTCAGTAATAACAAAATGGTAAAAAAAATATTGAAAATGAAAATCTAAAAAATATTAAATATTTAAAATGAATAAAAGTAATGAGGCAGGGCTTAGCTCAAAATAGGGCTTTCATCAGGATGGAGTGGGTATACCTGTGTAAAAATACCTGGCTTATTCGTATTTTTCCTAAAAACCATCATTTACCTATTAACCAAAAACCTCTGGCTGTGCATTAATTTTGAACACACAGTCAGAGGTTATATGAACATAAGGGTTAAGGGGAAGACCATGTCTATGGAAGGTCATCTTCGCAGCATCTGGGAGAAAGGTATGGCTTACAGCAGCACCTGGGAGGAATAGCAGGATGTTTTCAAATCTGACCAATCCTTGTCATAAAAAGGGCAATTAGCTGGGGAGATGGAAAGAGTTCCATTACAAGAATTAAGCCAAAAGTGAGGCTGGGCAGGAATAGCTTTGCTAGTGTAGCCAGACAGGCTAAATAATATATGAGCTTAGGACTCAGATGTAATTATTACAAGGTGAGCATGTTTGGAATGGCTGCAGAGGGAAAGTTTGCCACTTGTTTTTATGGACATTGTTGAAGAGGTTGGTAATGGCAGAGTAAGGGGTTGTATGGGGAATTATAAAGACTGGGCTAAATATAGTACTCAAAGGTTTGTAGAAGGACAAGGGCAGGAGGAAGAGGGAGTGGTGAGGAGTGAAGTAGTACTACAGGGAGGAAAATAAGGGTGAAGAATAGTAATATGAGAGGCGTGGGTTGACAATGAAAGACTGTACACGAGGAGATGAAGTTGAGGATGTTGGGAGAGAGAAAGGGATGTATTCTGAAGGCTGAGTAATGCCCTGGGTGGGTGATTCAGAATGGATCTAGTTGACAGCAAGCATTGAGTGGGGGTTGTAGTAGAAATTGTGATCAAAGGAGAGGCAGTGACAGAAGGGATTGAACAGAAGGGACTGGAGAAGAGGAGGAAAAGAAAAGGGAGAGAACAGACCATACAAAACTGGTTAAGCTAAAGGCTGAGGCCCAAGTCCTCATCTCCTGTGCCCTGCCATAATAACAGGGGATGGGATTGGGGGGGGGGGTACAGGAAGGAAGAAATGGTTCAGTGTTGTGTGAAAAAGAGACACCAAGGGCACGGGAGATGAATATCTAAGAGATAAGTTCCATCTCATTACCCTTGCAGAAAGAATGAGAATTACAGGAGATTTCAGTTCCACTGATGCTGAGAAGACATAAAAATACATGTCCATTGATTTTCAGCTATCAATTTTGTCTATCCACAGATCACTCCAGAAATAATTATTAACAAAAGAGTCAAATACTAAGCCTTCCTCGTCTCACTGCTTACTTGCTCTTGATTTTCATTTTTTTTTAACATAGTAATATTAGTATTGTATTATATGAAGTAGGAACAAATGAGTACACCACCATGAGGCAAAAACATATATTGAAAAGGATTTACTCAAAAAATTAACCTAAAAAGAGCTCTTCCTTAATTATATAAATGGTGTGACCAAAAGTAGAAATCAAATTATTTTGACTAAAGATAACATTAAGAGGAAATGTATGTAATCCTTAAAAAGTGTTTGCTCATGAGACCTGCTTTGAAATAGAAAGATACCTTACAGAATATCAGAATGCTGAGAACATCACCCTCAAAAAAAGAATGAAATAAAAGGCCTCCTAAAAGGGGTTAGACAAGGCAAAAGCAGAAGAGTTCTTAGAGCATGTGCTGATCAACCCATTTGATCCTGTGTAACAGCCCTGATTACACCCCCACCCAGAATACATCAGGGTTTAATTTAGGATAGCCTGTTTTAAACCCAGGATATTAATTAGGCTAGGCCAGTTTATACCAATGTGCATAAAATGGGCTGGTCTAGAATATACCTCCCTAGGCTAGAATATACCTATTCCTTTTGCATATATCAACTGTATAATATATTGCCAGAAGATAATGGCTGGTGTTAATACTTATCATGCAGTGATCTCTCAACTGCAGATATTCCTTGTGCATTGAATTCTATAGGCCACCACATTAAATTGAAAACAATAATACTCATTCACAGGCATAACTTGTGGAAACATTCTGTCATTAATCATTTGCATGCTAAACATGTAAAATGTACATGTACATGTACATTTTTGTGGCTTGGGTTTGGGCAAGCATTCAGTTGATGATGGACAAAAAGCACTGATCATTTGTGAATTTGTTACTGATCTCCAGTTTTATGTGGCCTGTCATCATTATCACGATTATCATCATCATCATCATCATCACTATCATTATGATGATGATGATGATGATAACAGTGATAACAATGAAGAAATAATGATAATAATGATAATACTTGTTATAATTATAATTTCTCATCATTACAATAATGATGATGATAATAATGATAATGATGATAATCATTAGCATTATTATAGTCTTTATCTTCATCATTATCCTTATCATCATCATCATCATCATCACCATTTTTAGCAGGGGGTATAAACTGGCCTAGTCAAACTTATACTCAAGGTAAAAAACACCCTAGCCTAAAATAACCCCATATAATATATATATATATATTCTCGGCAGGGGAATAGTCAGGACTGTTACACCAGGTGTCTTCCTGCCCACACATGTCCTACAATCCAGGCATTACACTTAGTGAGTGGTGATTCTCCAAGTGTGTGGCTACTTGGCCTGGCAAACATGAACACTCATGTAGTGTCCAGATTTCTTGCCTATCCTTTGCGATATATTATCTCTTTCTCTAAATGAGCATTTTTTGCTTTTATTCCATTTTCCAAGTTCTATATTTGTCATTTGATATACTGCATTAAGATGGTAAAAGACGGTTTTCCTTTCCTGAGCATGACAATAGTGTCTTGTTTCATGCTGGCACTCTTCCAGTCATGGCTCACGGATAGTATTTGTCTTTCTTTATCAGTATCAACTATTTTATTAGATAAATATGGATTTATCTGGTTACCTCAAGCTTGATCTGGAGGCTTGATCTAACATCTCTCAAACTCATATTGGGAAGTGCAATTATCAATAACATGTTTACCAATAAGAATTCATGAAACAACTTTTACCTTCACCTAAGATTGGATAAAATCACAGTATGATTACCAAGTCCCTAAAGAACTGTAACATGAATACTGAGAGTAAAAATGTAAAATTATATTACTTCTAAATATCAGCACAATCTTCAATGTACCAACCTGCTCCTCATGCTGCAAAGTCTCCGATGCCTCTCTCATTTCCTGTTGCTCACTGTTGTTGACAGATTCCGTTTCACTGCCCACTATTTTTACTACAGCTTCCCTTGCTGACACTCTGCAAGGGAAAAACAAAAGAATAATCAACCACTAAAGAAAAGTCGTGTAAGATAGTTAAAGTAAAACCACAATATAATATGCACATATTCATATATATATATATATATATATATAATATATATATATATATATATATAGTATATAATAGATATATATAATGATATAATATATATATATATATAGTATGATATATTAATATAAGTAATATATATATAGTAGATTATATAATATATATATATAATATATCATATATTATAATATAATATATAGATATATATATATGAATATACATATACACATATATGTATGAATGTCTACATGTACACGGATATGCATATATATTACATATACATTATATATATTATATATATATATATATATATATATATATATATATATATATATATATATATTATATATATATATGTTATATATATATATATATTATATATATTATTATATAAATATATTATATACTATTATAATATATATATATATCTATATATATACATAATTATTTATATATATATATATAATTAATATACTAATCTATATAATATAAAATATATTATATATATATTATATATATAGTATATATTATAATATATCTATATATATATATATATATATATATATATATATATATCTATATATATATATTATATTATATTGTGGTTTTTACTTATAACTATCTTCACACTTTATTTAGTGTTGATATCTTGTTTTTCTTGCAGAGTGTCGCAAGGTAACTGTAGTTAAAATAGTGGCATGTAAACGAATCTTCACACACCAGTGGAACGAATTGAGAGGATCGAACTGTGCAGCATGAGGAGCATGGGGGGTAGCTGGTACATTGAAGATTGTGCTGATATTAGAAGTAATATAAGTTACATTTTTACTCTCAGTATTCATGTTACAGTTCTTTAGGGACTTGGTAATCATACTGTGATTTATCCAATCTTAGGTGAAGGTAAAGTTGTTTCATGAATTCTTATTGGTAAACATGTTTTGATAATTGCACTTCCCAATATGAGTTTGAGAGATGTTAGATCAAGCCTCAGATCAAGCTTGAGGTAACCAGATAAATCCATATTTATCTAATAAGAATAGTTGATACTGATAAGAAAGAAAAATACTATCCGGAGCCATGACTGGAAGAGTGCCAGCATGAAACAAGACACTATTGTCATGCTCAGGAAAGGAAAACCGTCTTTACCATCTTAATGCAGTATATAAAATGACAAATATAGAACTTGGAAAATGGAATAAAAGCAAAAAATGCTCATTTAGAGAAAGAGATAATAATATCGCAAAGGATAGGCAAGAAATCTGGACACTACATGAGTGTTCATGTTTGCCAGGCCAAGTAGCCACACACTTGGAGAATCACCACTCACTAAGTGTAATGCCTGGATTGTAGGACATGTGTGGGCAGGAAGACACCTGGTGTAACAGTCCTGACTATTCCCTGCCGAGAATAATATTATATATATATATGGGGTTATTTTAGGCTAGGGTGTTTTTTACCTTGAGTATAAGTTTGACTAGGCCAGTTTATAACCCCCTGCTAAAAATGGTGATGATGATGATGATGATGATAGGATAATGATGAAGATAAAGACTATATAATTTGCTAATGATTATCATCATTATCATTATTATCATCATCATTATTGTAATGATGAGAAATTATAATTATAACAAGTATTATCATTATTATCATTATTTCTTCATTGTTATCACTGTTATCATCATCATCATCATCATAATGATAGTGATGATGATTTATGATGATAATCGTGATAATGATGACAGGTCACATCAAACTGGAGATCAGTAACAACTTCACAAATGATTAGTGCTTTTTGTCCATCATCAACTGAATGCTTGCCCAAACCCAAGCCACAAAATGTACATGTACATGTACATTTTACATGTTTAGCATGCAAATGATTAATGACAGAATGTTTCCACAAGTTATGCCTGTGAATGAGTATTATTTTTTTCAATTAATGTGGTGGCCTATAGAATTCCATGCAAAAGGAATATCTACATTTGTGAGATTACTGCATGATCGGTATTAACACCAGCCATTATCTTCTGGCAATATATTATACAGTTGATATATGCAAAAGGAATAGGTATATTCTAGCCTAGGAGGTATATTCTAGACCAGCCCATTTTATGCACATTGGTATAAACTGGCCTAGCCTAATTAATATCCTGGGTTTAAAACAGGCTATCCTAAATTAAACCCTGATGTATTCTGGGTGGGGGTGTAATCAGGGCTGTTACACAGGATCAAATGGGTTGATCAGCACATGCTCTAAGAACTCTTCTGCTTTTGCCTTGTCTAACCCCTTTTAGGAGGCTTTTATTTCATTCTTTTTTTTAGGGTGATGTTCTCAGCATTCTGATATTCTGTAAGGTATCTTTCTATTTCAAAGCAGGTCTCATGAGCAAACACTTTTTAAGGATTACATACATTTCCTCTTAATGTTATCTTTAGTCAAAATAATTTGATTTCTACTTTTGGTCACACCATTTAATAATTAAGGAAGAGCTCTTTTAGGTTAATTTTTTGAGTAAATCCTTTTCAATATATGTTTTTGCCTCATGGTGGTGTACTCATTTGTTCCTACTTCATATAATACAATACTAATATTACTATGTAAAAAAAATGAAAATCAAAAGCAAGTAAGCAGGTGAGACGAGGAAGGCTTAGTATTTGACTCTTTGTTATAATTATTTCTGGGGGTGATCTGTGGATAGACAAAATTGATAGCTGAAAATCAATGGACATGTATTTTTATGTCTTCTCAGCATCAGTGAACGAATCTCCTGTAATTCTCATTCTTTCTGCAAGGGTAATGAGATGGAACTTATCTCTTAGATATTCATCTCCCGTGCCCTTGGTGTCTCTTTTCACACAACACTGAACCATTTCTTCCTTCCTGTACCCCCCCCCCCAATCCCATCCCCTGTTATTATGGCAGGGCACAGGAGATGAGGACTTGGCCTCAGCCTTTAGCTTAACCAGTTTTGTATGGTCTTTCTCTCCCCTTTTCTTTTCTCCTCTTCTCCAGTCCCCTTCTGTTCAATCCCTTCTGTCACTGCCTCTCCTTTGATCACAATTTCTACTACAACCCCCACTCAATGCTTGCTGTCAACTAGATCCATTCTGAATCACCCACCCAGGGCTTACTCAGCCTTCAGAATACATCCTTTCTCTCTCCCAACATCCTCAACTTCATCTCCTCGTGTACAGTCTTTCATTGTCAACCCACGCCTCTCATATTACTATTCTTCACCCTTATTTTCCCCCCTGTAGTACTACTTCACTCTCACCACTCCCTCTTCCTCCTGCCCTTGTCCTTCTACAAACCTTTGAGTACTATATTTAGCCCAGTCTTTATAATTCCCC
>NW_023646051.1:0-7826 GCF_015228065.2 Penaeus monodon
GGGGGGTTCAACCGCTCAGGCAGTTTTTCCCCCAAATTTTTTAAATTTGGTGTCACTGTAAAAATGCGAAAATGATGTCAAAAAAAAATTAAAAATGGGCCTCCGTTCCCCCTTATCGAAAAATCAAGCCCCCCATTTCTAGATTTTCTAGAAGGACTGCCTCCCATCTGCCTTGTTGCATTGCGGGGAAAGGTAAAAACAAGGTCGTTTACCTGTTTTTAAAAGGAGATATGAAATTAGTTCATTTTCATAATATTTTAAAATTGTTTCGAAAAAAACAGCCCCCCTAAAATAGCACCCCAAAAAATCTTTGGGAAGTTGGTATTCAGGGGGGTTTTTGCCCGCAGTCTTTTTTGAAATAAGTACATTTTTTTTGTTTTCAATTTTCCCTTCCATTATATTTTAAAAAATTTTTCCTTCTATTATATTTCTGACCAAGTCCAATTTACTATTATGTAATAAAAATGGCAACAGTAAACTTTTTATGCGCAAATTTTCCCAAGGACTTTAACAGTATAATGCTATATCATAACAAACAACCAAAAATTTATATTTTTGTGTGTTTTTTAGTGTACTATCTATTTAAACACACACTTACCCCAAAACACTCAAAATGTATACATACAACATATAATATTAATGTGGTGTGGTGTGTCTACATGTACGTATAATAGAATAGTTTTAAAATATATATGGTGTTGCGCGTACCAGTGTTTGAGTTTTTGTCTTTGGGGGCACTGTATTTTTTCCATTGTGCAGATGAAAATCAAAAACCAATCACTTTATGTATTCCAAAAGATAGTGCATTTTAGTGACACAAGAAATTACTCCATTTCTACTACTTCTTTCACTCATTGGTATAACTAGAATAATAGAGATAACAGAGAAGAAAACTTATCCTACTTTAGTGTCGTAATCACATAAACCCACTTCCATTGTTTTAAGGGGTACCAGTACCACATAACCACCAACTCATACTGTCATTCAGGTCACACACCCCTTGAATTTTACACATGTAGTATGTTAAGCAGATTGTAATCAGTACATACTGCTAGGTACAACAAAGACCCCAATAGCAAACACCCAAAAGGGAATACCAGCAATATATATTCCACTTTCTTTTCATTTAAAAAATTAGCCCATTATCATAAATTATCAAATGCCATTTCTTCCGTGCATATTGACGTAGCACAACAAGGTTAACCCGAGAGGTTGCCATCGTCGTCCCTGACCCCCTAGGGATGTTTAACTTTTCAAGTATATACATACATATATAAGTGTGTTGGTGTGTAAATTATTTGTTACCTTTTTAGGTAGTGTATATATAAACACACACACAAAAGTGTAATATATATATATATATAATATATATATATATATAATTATATATATATATTAAAATGTGGTGTGTGTGTGGTTGTGCTCTCTAATTGTGCGTGTGTATTTTTATGTGGATGGGTATAAATTACTTAAATTCCCCCCATGAGAAATAAAAGGTTTTTAAACACAGCAGCTGTACGATAACAATAAAAATTATAAATTTAATATAACAATTGGACGATATTTTTTTGGTCCCCTCTTTCCCTTTTTAAGGTCAAAGCCACTATTTTTCCTTTTTACGGGAAAAACCTTGGACTTTATCTAAGGGGCACTATTTAAATTTAAAGCAAGTGTGAGCTCTCCTGATCATTACCCAAGTCATACTATTGGAACCCACACATAAAAAAAATTTAAAACATAAGGGGGTTACTGATGATCTAATTTTAGTCCTTAGAGGTAACCGAGAGAAGGGTATATCAAACATTGATAATCTTACCTTTCTGGTAAGTTGAATTATACATCATTAAACTTTACAACTAAAAAACCTTAATTTGCACAGAGTCCGCTCTTCTCCCTATGTGTTTATTCCTTCTTTTATGTCTTCCTCCTAAATCCTTTGGCTGTACAGACTTTCCTCAAATTGCCTTCATTTTCTTTCCTGTATCAGTTCATAGGATTCCTACGGATTGCGCCCTGTTTTACAATCTGGTGGCTCTCTCCAAGGACTTCTCAGAGCAAACACCAAAAACCGAACAAAAACACAAAACCCAGTCTAAAAAAAAGAGAAACAAATGGTTCTATGTTTAGGAATGATAAACATAAAAGGTTCAATATAACTAATTTCTTCTTGTAGGAACATAACTACGTTTGACAAAACAACCAATTGCATAATTCATGCCATTATATACGATCTGAGTAGTTTTTAATTTTAACATTATATTATATTATGAAACCACTCATTTTATGCATAGATAGTTTATTATATGAAACTTCAATAACACTTACTCCTGAATGTTTTTAATCACTCAATACTAACAGGAGACAGCGTGAATGTATCCAAGTGCCACGTGGCAGCCACATAGCTGGGATACAGATATTCTATTTACCATGATTTTCCAATTTGGTCTCAATGATTACTTTGTTATGTGTTCTTAATCAGATCTATTATTTTATAATTTTATTATTGATATTAGCACTGCTGATGTTCTTTCTTACCTTCTGGTATTTAACGAATTGTAAACTATCTCTTTCGAGCATCTACCAGGCACTTGTTTCGTTTCTCCTCTCTCTCTGGTTTATGAACTCTAATATCAGTTTACATTGTATATTCTTAAAACATTTAACATCTACTCAGATCACATAATTACAAGCATATTGGTTTCCGTCTTAATCATACATACTAATCCGGAACTTAAATAATATTCCGCCCAAACAAAATGAATACATATTTGGTTTCTTCATTAAAATATCCATTATTAACCTTCATATAAGAAGCAACAGTGAAATAAACTGCGTACCCTCTAATTAAAGAGAATGCCCTTGTGTAGGAAACAAGAAATGACTTTGTAGGGTAACTCGCACATTGACCCTGTTTTCTTTTATCTTAGTGTAATAATGTAAACGTATATAGCACCTGATACGAAATAGTAAATAAGTATCATCTTCTAAGAAATCAAATATCCCTTTTCTAATAATTCTTTACGTACGAATTATCTTACCACTAAAGATAATTAAATAGAGTTAATACATAATTAAATAGGAGTAAAGACCAAGTATTGAGGTATACAGGTGGTCCACAGACGATTTTTGGGTCATTCTTACTTCATGACTTAGTTCTCATTACAGGCATCTGAGTAACCATCTGGCTGAGGGGGAATTCTCGTTTTCTTCCCCTCCTCTGGAAACGAGACGCTTGCGGAGGAAGAGTTTGCCGTCAACCGTACACCTTCCCTTAAGTAATTTTTCGGCTCCGATTTATTATCATGGTATTAGGGTCATACCCTGCGATTTCGGCTAAGTGTCAGCAGCTCCTTGCCTCTGATCCTGTGTGGCTGGGGAACCCAGTTTAATGATAATTCTTCTAACCCTTGCAAGATCCTCTGTGCCGTGTGATGATGGTAGTCGAAGGTAGATTTTGTCAGTGGGTGAGGCACTGCTGGAGAACAGTTTGACGAAAGCTCCTTTGGAGTCTTGTTTGTAATCAAAACCACGTGTCCTTCCCTCACGACACGTGGCTCAGTGCTCCATGATAAGCACCTGCATCTGCCTGTAGCGATGAGGCTTGTCTTTTACACTCATGGATAATTGTGGCTTCCCTTGCTGCGAGCCTGCCTCCGGTCCAGTGTGGGTTCAATGGGATCGACCGATCAATCCGTGTAATATGTTCTCTCCCCGGAGGGGTGGATGTTGCAATGACCCTCTGGGTTTCCTTTCTTCCTTTAGGCTAGGCTACATATTCATTCTTTTTGCTTGCCAGTCTCATGACCGAGACTCTATCGAGTTTGTTGCCCACGGCGGACTCGACAAAGTCAGGGTTGTGGAGTCCATGCCCTTGGCCAGTAGCGTTCTTTTGAGCGGATGGCGTATACACCTGGGCTGTGGAGACAGCCAGGAGTTTTTTTTGCAAACAGCTCGTATCTGTTATAGGCGTTGACGATTTATGTCTTAGGCTTGTGTTTCCTGAGCCTGGATGACCTTGATAAAATTGCTGCGCCGTTAGATTCAATCTGAGGCCAAGGGGAGGTTTGTCGCCACTAGAGGGTGGGACCTTCGCCCACCTTGTGGCACCTAACAAATGACCTGGCGGCTTCGTTTTGGACTGTCCTCCATTCATTCTTGTATTTTCTCTTAATGCCATCAGAGCGAGTGAGGCTATCTACAATGGGCCTGACCGTCAT
Organism: Penaeus monodon; assembly: GCF_015228065.2. NCBI lineage: Eukaryota > Metazoa > Arthropoda > Malacostraca > Decapoda > Penaeidae > Penaeus > Penaeus monodon. Next base: position 4,218 of record NW_023646051.1, read on the forward strand.
GTACATAGAATGACTTAGTACTCTATGCTGCCCCTATGGCGTCTTCCATCAGTGCTCGCAGACAGACAGTCCTTGGCCTTTTGTTCGGTAAAGCAGGTGCCTTGGACCTCCTTGCGGAAGTCGAGGGTCCGGTCTGTCCTTACCCAAGGTGAGGTATCCTGAACCCACTCCAAGTCCATTCCTGGATTTTCAGACTTGTGCCTTGAACTCTCTTTCTCAGAGCCATGGCTTTGGATTTGGCTGCGAGATCTTTAGTCCTCTCCTGCCACACTCTTCGGTACCAAGTCCAGACACGCTGGGCTTTTGTTTAGGCAGGGTGGTCCGTGGAGATTATGCGAGATGTCTGCAGAGATGATCTTGCACACCCCACTGGAGTTTTATTTGAGATCAGGACATTATGTGTTAATAATTGCTGGACCTTTGGACTCTGGCTGTTTCTATTGGTAAAGTCGTCACCTATCCAAGCCAAGAGGCTACCTCTGAGTCCTTTTTTTGATCATGCTCCCTGAAGTGCAAGAGGACTTGCCAATTCCGAAAGCCATCTCCAGGTCAAGGCATACGACAACAGTGCTGTGCCCATGTTTATTGTGCTCAAGACGTTATATGCTGTGCGCTGTCTCAGGCCCCTGGTGAACCATGGACGTGTTCGTGTGGGTGGTCCCCATTTTCGCCATCGGAGCCGGTTCCAGTACCATCCGCGCTCGGCGCTGCCAGACACTGATAGAGTGGCTGTCTTCCCGGCTCCTTTTTTTTTAGGGATGGGAACTATGGTAGCCCTCTGCCAGCTCTGGGGTAGAGTGGAAGTTTCCCAGGACTTGTTGATGAGTTGCAGGAATGCAAGCTCTACCTACCAGTCCCAGGTGGGGAAATGATGGTGTAAGAGATCCAGTCAGCAACCGGGGCTGTGTGCAAACACTGGCTTTTATATGCATCTCGTTAGTTCCCTCAAGAAAAGCTACCGTCTGAGTGTACGGGTTCGGCTGCCTTTTCTCTGATTGTAGCAAGTCTATTTGGTTGTAGGCGGTCTTGTCTTTCCTTGCCCTCATTAAGGCTGGCAGGCTGTCGCTATCGTTCTCGCAGAGAACTCTTGCGCCGTCTGTTTGCCTCTGACGTTGGTTCGTGGTGCGGCATCTCGGGCTGAGCGCTGGGGCTCGTTTTGACCCTTGCCATATCTCTGAGAGGTGGTATGGTGATTGAAGGACTCACACCATCCACCGGACTTTTCCTGCCTCAACTGCTGCAGTTTCCTTGGCGTCCCTGACAGCCTCCCCTTAGAGGGCTGGGTTGTCGGGGGTTCTTTGCCTCGGCAAATGTTTCGCGGCACATTATTACCCTGTGGTTACCTCCCTAATCCGTCATTGAGACCAGGCGTCCTTGTGACTCCTAGAACGGCCGAGTTTTTGGCTATAGTCAGTGAGGCTGCTCATCAGCATTTACAAGTTTGCTGTAGCATTTTCCACATTTTCGCTCTGTGTGGGTGCCATTTCTTCTCAGACAGCGGGCCAAGGCGCTCTGGCACGCCTGCCAGTTGGCCTTGTCCGTTTTCATCTTGGCTTCCGTCGTGGTATTTCGGCTGGGCCACTATCCATTAGGGTTTGTTATAGTGCATATGGTCACTAGTGACGGTCTCATCGACACGCCCAGCCAATCCTCTCCACCAGACGTTTGCAGTGGCCAGGTGAGGTCTAGACCCTCTTCTACATGCATTGGCTCCTGGCTGTTGAGGAAGCGATTGGGTAATGTCTCAAGCACGTTGGGCTATTGACAGCCGCCGCATCCGTGGTGCCCGCAGGGAGCCCGGGAAAGAGGGATGGGGTGGTGTGCATTGGAAGTCCTCCCCCTAGATCACTCGGGTCGTGGCTGCGGAAGCACAGACCTGGCTGATGTACTAAGCTACTACAGTTGCCGCTCTACACTTGTTGAATTCGACGGCAAGAGATTCAACATCTGCTCCACAGTGCTGATGGCGTATTAGCAATTGGTTGTGTCTTAAGGGATGATGATTATGAATCCTCTGATGTTAAGTGAATTCCCCTGGCTTCTGAATCTGTGTTTTGATCCTCTTACTTACCTTCCCATTGGTCGGGGATCTACTATACACTATTTCTACTGCAACGTAACACTACTTAATACCTATTTATCTTATGTTCATACTTTACCTTTCTTATCTTGCCTTTTTTTTCCTGCGGACTAATTCACCTTTTGTTTTTGTTTCTCTTCCCTCGTTTATTCTCTTTGTTTTTCCGTTTTCCCTGACGGATACCTTCCTTCCGTTCTCGTCCTTTCCTGTCCTTTACTTATTTTATATGCCCGTTTTTGTATAGTTTTATTATTTTTTTTATTTTATGTATCTTTAAACTTGTTTCAAACTCATCATACACTATGTAATAATTAAATGAACTGCATTATGGCAAAAAAACTCACCAAGCGCGGGAAGCCACCAGTATAAAAGGTCAAGCCAGGTCAAGCATGGTCAGTCAGAGGAGAGAGAGACTTTTTATCTTGGTGACAGACTATTGGATTTTTAGCTGGCTGACTGGTGCTTCTCGTGCTGTGGCGGGTTGCCTCTGTTGTTCAAGTAAGTGTATGGTGTGTTATCTTGTGAATTGGTTATGTTCGAAAGATTTGCGCGTAATAAATGTATAATATGGATGCTCTTTTTATGTTGCCTTTTTAGTCAGCCAGTGATGTCATTATATTGTTCTTTTTATGAATAGCAAAACACTCTTAACACTCCGTATGCCGGCCACCCGGCGCATAGTCCGCCCGATCCTCCGACCTGATGTGACCTCCCTCTGCTTCCGTTCGTCTGTCCTCACCTGCCCCGTGTTCCCTCTCCTCTCTCTCTTTTATACCCCCTCCTCTCCCTTTCCTCTTCGGACCTGAAGATGGAATCCAGGTGGATTTCGAAACTGTAGTCTCACTTTGTATTGTGGGTTTTTCTTCCAGTTCTTTTTATTGTGACTACGGGATCACGTTCAAATCACCCAAGAGTCATCCTCAAAATACGCCAAAACCCACATGGACATCACCTGTAGTTGGGTAACACGCTACCAAACCAACTTTAACTCTACTGAGTTAATCATCCACTACAATAATAATAATAATAACAGTGATAGCAAAAATATTAGAATAATAATTGTAATAATAATAATAATAATAATAAAGAAAATAATGATAATCAATGAAAAAATGATAATTTAGATAAAAGGGAGTAATAATAATGATAATGATATTAGTAATTATGATAATGATAACGATAATCAATGATAATAATATTAACAATAATAATGTAAATAATATTAACAATAATAATAATAATAAAAGAGAGAGATAATAATAATAACAATAATAATAATATTATTAAAGATAGTGATAATACCTAAAAGGTAAACACCGGCACTCTCCGTGGAAAGGAACTGGGGACCCTACCACGTACTCACTCCAAGAGCATCACAACATGAAAACTACAATTAAGTACCATGCTGTGACCACGGCCGCTCCCCCTCCCCCCAAAAAAAAATATATATATTTGTTCCTATTTGTATAAACATATATAAAATATATATATATATATATATATATATTATTAAAATATTAAAATTTTAA
>NW_023646052.1:5000-7500 GCF_015228065.2 Penaeus monodon
CAGTGTGTGCGTGTGTGTGTAAAACAATGTATAATATATATATATATATATATATATATATATATATATATATATATATATATATATATTTACACACATACATATATATACATACATACATATACATACATATCGAACACTATCATCAGTCGATGTCGACAATGGCATTATTCTCTCTACCCACTTCCATATGGGTAGAGTCACAAGCGACAACGAACTGCCTCAGGAACTCCGACTCCTGATTGTTACTCAGTGTTTACTCCCGAAGCCTTTTCCTTCTTATAAATGCCACAAGGCACTGGATTTTATTTTTTATTTAATTATTATTACTTTTTTGTATAGAATAAACGAAAGTGGTGCCTGATTGCTGCCTTGTAGTCCAAACCGTGATATATATATATATATATATATGTGTGTGTGTGTGTGTGTGTGTTGTGTGTGTGTGTGTGTGTGTGTGTGTGTGTGTGTGTGTGGACAAACACACACAAATATATATATATATATATATATATATATATATATATATATATATATATATATATATATATATATATATATATATATTGGAGTTCTGCTATGACACGCTGACCTTCCGAGAATTTGTAAAGGAATAAAAAAGTTACGTAGAAAAACTATACACGACGGTGAACATTAACGGTCAAGATGTAAGAGTATTCATCGATACCGGCGGCGAAGGTCCCGTTGACGGTTCCTTGATCACGGCGAAGGAGCTCAACCTGCCTTTGAAGGATGTATCGCATCTGAATAGGAAGATAGACCTTTACGGAGTGGGGATTTCCCCGGTTAAACAGTATGCCACTATCAGGATCATTAAATTCCTGAACACTGAAATTTTAAATTCCGAATATACTGTCTGGCCCGAGTGCAGGAACCACAAGCCACCGCTACTTGGAATGCTCGCTTTGCCCTATTGCCGCTTTGAGTTTCACGGAGAGGGGAAACGTGGGAATTCACGCGGAATGACACTATGTCTGACGACGAGTCGGAGGCCGAGCGGAGGCCGAGCCGGAAGCCGAGCCGCAGGCCGAGCCGTAGGCCGAGCCGGAGCCCGGGCCGCAGGCCGAGCCGGAGCCCGAGCCGCAGGCCGAGCCGCAGGCCGAGCCGCAGGCGGCCTTGCAAGATTGCAGGGGCGCGAGCGCACGTGCGAGCCTCCCTGAATGATTACCTAAAAGGTAACACCGGCACTCTCCGTGGAAAGGAACTGGGGACCCAACACGTACTCACCCCAAGATCATCACAACATGAAAAACTACAGTTAAGTATCATGCTGTGACACGGCGGCTCAAACATGAACCTACCGTAAAAAAAAAAAAAAAAAATCATATATATATAAATATATATAAATATATTATATATGATATATATATAAATAAATATATATATTATATATATATACATACATATTAATATATATTATATATATATATAATATATATATAGATATATATATATATTATATAATATATATTATATATATATATATATTATATATATATTATATATATATATATATATGATGGGTATAAGATTACTCTAATATCCACACATAAGAAAATAAAGGTTGGTGCCAAACACAGCAGCTGATACAATAATAATATATTATAACTTCAATAATCACAGTATATAGACACGAAATAATGTATATTGTGACAAGAAATGACTGGAAATAAAGATCAAGATTAGCACTGGTACACAATTTGTGGATGCAGATGAATTGGAGGTTTGTGTGAGCAGTCGAGGTCGGTAGACCAAGTGTGTCTTCGCTACCGTCAGTTTATCTCGGGTCGGCTCGCAAAGTGGGCGATGACCCGTCTTACAGGAAAATAGGTGTGGCTGATCCAAGTGTCAGTTTAGGTTGCTTTCCTGATTGGCTGGCTGCGGATCATCGCAATTCATAGGTCCACCCTTTGTTCAGTCTCTGAGGGTGATTTTCCTATGATGCGGAAATGGCCAGATTCTCCAGAAAGGTCAAAGTCGCGGGTACTGCCTGGGACGCGTCTTTATCCGACCCCTGGGTGATATGCGAAACTCGGTAATTAAGAAGGTCACATCTGTGTATTATAACTTGATCATATTTTCTCAGTCAGACGTTTGCGTTGTTAAACTCTGAATATAGATACCTTCATATCGCTCTACAATGCTACCCCAAATCGTCCCGATTTGGTAAGAAATAAAGTAGGAAGCTTTATACTTAACTGAGGGTAAGAGTTCCTTGATCAGGGGAACTCCATAAGAGTGATATTCGAAGAGACAGCAAACATCTGACAGTGTCTTGATTGATGCACAGTACTACACGGTTGTGCAGCATGGCAGGCCTCGAGATCAACTTCCGGAAGTTACAGGTCTAACACACCTGGGAGGTGTGCTCTTCTGCATCCGTCAATGTCGTAGCTTGAAAAAGTACAAGTACCTGGCGCCTTACATGGCTTTAGAGAGGTAAGTGGGGACGTAGGGTGGAACGCATAGTTCGAGATATGAA
>NW_023646052.1:22500-35957 GCF_015228065.2 Penaeus monodon
AAGAGCCCTGCCAAGCACAGATTTTTATCCTCCAGAGGTAGACGTGCACAACAACTGGCTGTAGATTGTATGAGCCTCTTAGAAGGCTCATACAATCTACAGTAGGTCAGATACGCACCTGGAGAAAAACTCGTGTTTAGCTAGGGATCTGTGTTCCCTCGTTCTTATAATCAACCAATCAAAACTAAGTATATTTCCAGATCTCGTAATCTACCTTACATACCAAGGTTAAGTGGACAAACTATTGCAAGAACTGACACCTATAAATATCCTGGTGTTATGGTCACTGCTCCCCAACTCATGTACCACAACTCTCGCTTTACCAAGGATATTGTTCAAAATATTAAGGAACGTTGCCTTGAGCGTTTAAGGCCATTGCAATACATAAGTAACAGATATGTAGGTGCCTCCTGAGAGACCTAAGGTTGATGTATATCTCCCTTATTAGGTCCATGATAGACTATGTAAGCCAATTCCCACCGAGTGCCCCAAATCCCTTGAAGTTTTACAGAACAGGTCATGAGAATAATATTTGGATGCCCAATGACTTCTCAAGTTCTCGCCATGAGGAAGAGCAAAACCTCCCTCTATTTACAGTCGTGTCACCCAAGTTAACACCATACTTACAGCTACTACCCAGACAACGTATCTCCAATATTCTATCAAATGAGATAAATTATAGAGTTAGGCATGCCCGGCCTCGATACTACAATCTCATACAGTCCAACTTAGAATGGAAAATTAAAACTACTCAATACTATTATGTTCTTCAATGTATGGAACAACGAAGCTATTACATTCCAGAAACAGTACTTACTGCCCTTGGCACAGAACTCATGTATATGCTTATATTGATAAACTAATGGGCCCTTAGTTTCAAAACGGAACTAAAATTTCATTACTTGAAATATTTAGATGGCATTCTACATCCCCTCATTGTACGCCCTCACTGCAATCTACTGTGATGCTTCCATTAATCCTCATGGAGCAGCAGGGGTTGGTGTACTAATTCCTGATACAGATCTTGAAGAAAGTGTGCGTATTTTCCAACTGGACAAGCACAACTAATGCCGATTCAGTAGCCATATACCATGCCATTACGAAAGTGAGCATCAGCGGCACATAGCTGTCTTTACTGAAAACAAGGCGCTCTCCATAGGCTCTCTGCATTTAATCCAGAAAACATGGTAACTAGAAATTCCTTTACCAAATTTTTTTAACTATCAGAATAGGGTATTCAAGTATCACTATACTGGATACCCTCACATATAGGAATATCATTATGTGACAGGGTTGATCAGTTAGGCAGATTAGTACTTTCCCATGAAGATCCATATTATATAATACCGTTATCTCTCAATCAAATGAAAAAAAAAACTTGTTACCGGCTGTCTTCGAGTTTATGAGGGTCAGGTATAGACCACTGAAAGGATGAAAAAAGACGGACATGGCACTATCTAGCATTACAAGACTGTTGCTCGGACTTTAGATATAGACATAAAGTCTATCATGGACTGCCTCGGAGACATCAGGTTACATTGACGAGGCTACGCATAGGATATCAGACATTATACAATTTATACAGGATGCAGTTTTGGAGGCAATCATCACTACAACTGTGTAAGCCGCCCAAGTCGCATAATCTTACCCATTGTTTACTCTGTCGCACAAAATTGCATCCTATCGATCAAATAGTACTGTTAATAAATTAGCAGTTGTTGATTATATTAACTTTAGACACTGGTGTTGTCTTGGCATGATCAATGATATAAAAGCTTTTTTACCAGCCAGATGATATTTCAATACAATGATAATAGAAAGGTCTCCAGGCATGCATATAAAACTAATGCTTGACTGATGGCCCTCTACACACATAGAATCACAGCCAGTTTGTATAGATACTTTGGTATCTACCTAGCTTTTTGCAGGACATGTACACTGTTCTATAAGTGAATGTTATCAAATCAATCAAATCTCTCTCTCTCTCTCTCTCTCTCTCTCTCTCTCTCTCTCTCTCTCTCTCTCTCTCTCTCTCTCTCTCCTCTCTCCTCTCTCTCTCTCTCTCTCTCTCTCTTTCTTCGTTCACTCACTTGGTTCATTCAGACATTCACACACAAACACGGACACACACATCTCAGCAAAAAAATATGTACAAAAGGAATATTATGAGACGGCAATATATCACATTTAAATTTAATTCCCAGCTTATATAACGATTTATTTAAAATATACAGAGAACAATATTTACATAACAATTAACAGAGAATCATTATATGTGGTGGGTCCACATAAGGCATGCCGGTATGTCCTACACAGCAATTCAACAGAACAAATAACAGTCCCACAGACTATATACCATTCATGCACAGCACAATATAGAAAAAATGTGAACGTTTGTGTCCACTTTACATTTTTTTATAGACGGAATGATATATGTTCCCTAAAAATAGGTGTTTGTGATATAATAATATCTTTTTTAATGAAATACATACCTTCCTGTATTCCATCACATTCTGCTGTCTTATGACATTCTGATTTCAGTGCAACAATACTGGGCGATTTCAGAACGAGATTCATCAGCAATGAACAATAACGTAATTTATAAAGGAAGAAGTATGATATTCTAATAACTGCCCAAAACCATTTACCAAGAGATTTGGTTGACAACATCCATTAAGTCGCATCATCATTATTACGCTAACAGCAAATGACACAGATGAGCTTAATCTATTTCTATTAGGAAGATTTTATTTTTCCTACATCTATCGTCCTGCATTAGTTTTTTTTTATGAACATGTAGTAATATTACGCACATGATTATAATATCATCATGTGTGAATTATATTTTATTATCTTCCACTCAAAATATCCCAGGTGCATATCCGTGGATTAAATCATTTTACAATATTCATAATACTCTTGATATCTTTCGTTTCATTTAGCATATAAACTCCATGTTGCTGCTTGTTATTCCTCTGGAATTTTGAAGCTCATCTAATCTCTTTATGCTGTTCGTAACCTCTCCTACAAACTCGAACAGTCGACTTTTATTTTGTAATTACCATGTTTTGCTTTGCTCCACTCTGGAATTGGAGTAAATTCAAGAATAATTCACTGACATTTCACTGAAGAATTCGCTGATCACTGTCCCTGGGCTAGCCACAGGGTGATTACACCGGCACTTCTTCTTCCTACTGATAATAATAAGCCCTGAGGATTGGAAAATCAGATATGGATGCAGAGAAACAGGAAAGCGTCATTGCAGATGTTGCATGCACCTATCTTATATCCAAATATCTTTTGTTATCACTGCTAAATAGCTGTAGCAATAATCAGTTATCAATAGTTACACTTATATTGTTGAAAAAGGGTTCCCACTTAGTCAGGTACAATATAATAAAAACGTCTACTTTGCTCTATCGGAACTATTACTTGAGTTTTTACATAATCTCTAAGAAGGTTTAAACACAAAGAATGTCTTATTTTTACGCTATGCCAACGATTAACAGTAAGAATGATATTCATCTATATTTCATTGACTAACTGTAAGAACTGCAACATACAGATGTGTTGCGTTACATATTATTTTGCAATGTGCATTTCCAGCACCGGGTCCTGAAGTCTTCTCTCGGTCCTTGACGTTCACAGTTTTAAGTCAAGTAACATCATCTGACTTTTATAATCTGTAAATTATCAATTTATCAATGAGTATAAAGACAAGCCAGATACATGAATGTCCAAACCTACATCTATCTAGCTGAAAAGTATTACAAATTAAACCATACTTATACAGGGTATGTCATTTTACAATTTATGAACCTTGCAATCCATATATATTATACTCAGGTAAAAGTTCACATCTCTATAACTGCAGGTCTTAACTCATCTGAGAATCTGTTATTTTATATATTTTATGGACTGAGGACCCTGCCTGAGCTGTACATATTTTGTAGTTTGATAAACATTATCATAAACCATCGTTATCGACATGACACAGTTTTCTCCTTAGGCTTACCAAGAGTAATGATACCCTGACTTTCATGCCTACACAATAAAGCAGGATGCTAAGGTGATATGGTAAAACTATTGTTAAAGACACAGTGCTGTACAGGTATATGTTGTCCACTAACACTAGCAAATACAAGAATTAAATACTTAACAAGGGCGGTTTTATACAAGTGTTATTTCTAATATTAAACCTGCAAGATGGTAAATAAAATATTAACCTTAACATTTTTAGCATAGAGACTGTTGGCGACCTTCTTCAATAATATACTTACGTGTCGATTCTAAGTTAGGATGAATTAAAATACCCAACGATTCCACTGACACTATCTAAGATTAATATGGCTATCTTGTAAACGTCCCAAGTCTATACAGTAAATTCTTATACTCAATATTACCTACTATTCTAGGTAATGTTATCATATACAGCATTACAATATAAAACTTCTCACAATGACAGTACACTTCAGTTTCTGAATTATATTTAGATATCACTTTCAGTTTTATAATATCATGAGAATATTATGGAAAGGGAAGAATGACTTTAAAATAACAAAATACCTTCAAAAACTTATCACAGATTAATTAGAACCAGTCCTCAAGCATTATCATAAGCTCTATACAACTCTGGAAGTGATGTTTTAGTTACAGATGTATAATGATTACAGGAATCACCACAACCTATGCACTGATTTACAGGAGACATAAGATCCTATAAAAGGTATCACAGAGAATAAATACTCCACTGCTCTATAAATACACACATACACGTTTTCTCCATAACAGAATCGTATATAACGTTGAAAATACTGTGGGTAATATTACAACCCCTTGGCACTAAATACCTCTATTTCAAAAAATATACCAAATAAAACAGGCTAAATCAATTATTCAGTCTGACTAGGGTTTGGATTTTCACCATTTGTGTTTTTGTTCAACAGATTAATTAAATTCTCCAGTCTTTCCTCAAGACTCGTTATCCTCTTAGTGAGATTGCCGTATGTCTCTGTTATCTCGTCGACCTTTTCACTCATAATTTCAGCCATGTTGGCCTCGAGTTCCTTGATGCTGACCTTCAGGTCTTGCTGCTCGTTGCGGTGGTACTCTCCTCGGCGAATCCTACTGCCCTTCCTGGCACGGACGCTGCCCTTGTTGTCGGCGGACTCGGTCTCTCGAGCTCTTAGGCACTCAATGATGTTGGTTTTCAGAAAGACGGCAGGGCTACATCTATGCATTTCTATTCTCCACCATGTAAATCTATTTGCCTGTGAAACAAAATTATTCAGAAATATGTACGTCTGATGTTTCTAGTTGTTTATTTTGAAGCTTTACAATATGGTAATGGGGAAGTGGTAATTAAAGTAGAAAATGTTTCTGATATGAAACAATTTACTGATTGCTCATATTGTACCTCATTTTTAGTCAGTAATGTTTCTGTAATCTTTACTAATCAAATAAGTGTATTAGCATACCTTTTTTGGATGGTTCGGAAGAACAAAAGCACGTGAATTGTAGCAATCATGTTTGCATATATAGGAAACCTTTGTCAGCATTTCTCGCAATCTGAACATTTTATTACAGCAAGTGAAATAAGCATTTAGTTATATAACTTATACAGCATATAGTTGTTGATGTTTTTAACTACGCTATCAATGCAATAATACCTCATCTCTGTCTTTTACCATAGCATTCAGCTCTATTAAACCCCTTTCTAAAAGATTAATCATTCATACACTTGTAAACATACAACCCCGCCTCTTACTTGGGAATCTTGATGTGAGACCCGAGGTATGATGTTGTGGGAAGTTCTTTTCCATCTGAAATACCAGCTCTGTTTGCTTTATAAGCCTCTCCAGATGAGCCGAGTTCCTTAAACCCTGTTGGCAAACAATCACTAATTAATACACCATTAAAATCTTCAGAATCATTCAACCATAAATCATTAAAGCCATTTATACAGATATCAGCATGTATAAAATGCGAACACCAATACTTCGTTTAAATGTTTTTTAAAGGCTTGATTGAAAATCAGATGCCTTACCTGAACGTCATTGACTGCAAGAGCCACCAGAAGATTGGAGAGGATGATGGAGACGAGGATGACAAAGAACAAAATATAATATGTCCAGTTGCAACTAAGTGTGATAACCCAACTACAAAATCATCTTGAAAGTCTAGTTCACCGATCATCATGGTAAGTGTCTTGGTGAATGTCAAGACTGGATTGGTGAATACCTGGTTCTCTTGGTTTCCTGCGCCAGGGTCCTTGGCATAATGGAGAGCAACATAGAACGCAGACGAAAATGCAAGAAGGAGGCAAAGTATATAGCAAATATACGAACAAAGACCTGGCCACTCTGGTAAACATGACGACATATATGCCACAGTTTGGAAATCGTCCGATAAGCACCATGCACTCGGTCCACATTAACAGGAGCATCCATGTGGCCAGATGGTGTTGCCATTCCTTTGGCACCGAAACAGGCACGACTAGCAGAACGAGAAGAGTTATCATCACATGGAGGATGCCAGAAAGTGATCGGAACCATGCTAGCTTATTCTGCATAAGGGATAGCATTTGTTGTAGGAGGATTAAGACTGTCTGAAATATCACCAAACCTTTGAGAACCTGGTCAGCTTCATCTGGAATAGCTGATAGCCCCCACTCGCCCTGCACATGAGATTCACCCCACTCCTTCCATTCCTGGCCTCGCTCCTCTACGAGGGCACTAACGTTAGTGTGACTCGTAGTCCACACAAATTTGTTGAAGGTCAGAATGGTGGTCAGCACTGCATAAATAAAATAAAAGACAACTTCTATTAAAAATAATCTCCGCACATTCATCCACTTCAGAAGAAGAAAGGCTTCACAAAGAGGATGCTCAGGAGCTTTGCTTGACCCATGTCCACAAATGACTGTAGGTTTTGTACTGATTCTTCTCGAATGAACAGGTAAGAGGCAAAAAGTTCAGAGACACTTCTAAAGTCTTTGTATTAATTTTGGGAGAATTTGTGACCAGGCAGTGGTCAAAGACCGCATCCATGGTGCCCGGGAGATGATGCAGGATATAGGATAGCACGCTTTCACCATTGTCATCAAGGCTGCTAGATCGGCTCCTGCGTTGAGGAGCCACCATCGAGGGAATCGAGCGCGCTTTCGCTGCCTTGTGAAGCGGCGTTTCTCCGTTCGCATCCTTGGCGCGCACCAGAGCCCCTGCCTTGAGCAAGACTGCAATAGCTTCAACGCACCCTGATGCACTGGCATCATGCAGAGGCGTATGTCCTCGCATGTCCCGGTGATCCACGACTCCTGGCCGCCCGGAGGAGAGAAGCAGCTTAATGCATGCAGTCGATTGCGACGCCGCTGCGTAGTGCAGGGGCGTCTGTCCAAACTGATTCTTGGCATACCCGATGCCCTGCCGACAGCAGGTAACTAAGCCCGGCTGTCCACCGTAACTGTGCCGCACGGTGAAGGGCTGTTTCATGGAACGAGCCTCCATGGCCATTGATATGCACGCCTGCAACCAAGAGAGCTTTAAGGCCTTCCAGAGATTCGTTATCCACCACTTTCAGCAATCTGGCGGCGTCAGGATCCCACGCGTTGAGGTCTGCTGACGACATGCCACTATTTGATTCATCTGAAAAATGTGTAACCTGACTTCAGTTTATCTACTGTCAAATACTAAATATTTGATTCCAAGTATAGATGTCTCTTTGATCAATATCTTCCAAAATTACACAAATTGGTAATATACACAACAACAGGTCTATTGTTTGTTTTTTCTGCCGAATTACAGAGAGAAGAATATTGCTTACAAGTCGGCATAGATTTTCAATGCCTAACCTGTACTTAACATATCTGACAATGTCTCTGAACACACTGTCCGAGGTCTGGTGAATGAGCTTCCCACACAGGCTATCAGAGGGCGACGGACGGCTGTGTAGCTGAAGTTCCTTGACCACGTGACATGGCTCTTCTCACCTGCAAGATAAAGACAACGTTGCAATGGGCGTCATATGTACCACAAAGCCTTAGAAGCTAAAGAAACTTGGCAATGTCCTGGCATTCCGTGTATATGCACCTACTGAATACTTCTAGATAATGTTATGAGAGAAAGACATCAACATTAGTTATATACACATGCAATACCTATTTATTCACAAATGTATTTCATAACCCACTGGAACCGGTGTACTCTTAACACTAATATGATTGGCACTGTACACAATATCCTGCAATCATAAGGTAGGCTTTAACCATAAAAGTCATATGACCAAAGGTCGGCCCGAGCATCAAGATAATGAGAACAAGGTCACGTTCTTTCATGACAGCAGTTTTAGTTGCTTTTAAGCTTGATTATCTTTGTTATATGTTTCCATAATGCGTGGGTGTATATATTGTTGCAGACTGATATTCAGATTAATGTTCATGTTATTAGGATTCGAAAGGAAAATGGAAAACATATGAAGTTTAATACGAAGTAACCTTCTTATGCTCTTTCTGTTATTTAGATATAATAATAGCAAACTTTTCACTCAGTAGGATACCTATCTGAAGCAGTATCCACGAAAATTCTCAGACAGTTTTACTACGATTCTGAGACTAAAATTTGCCTAAAAATGTCTCAAAGTATGTCAGGCCGGCGCTCTGACACATAAAAATATCAATAAATAGATAGATTAAAATAATACTTTCATATACTCAAGATAATATATATAAGGTTTAATTATTTATACTAATGCAGTCATGACACGTTCATTTTAAATAAAACCAGACATTCATTAAATAATATAAGTGATCACATGGCAACAATGCCCTTCGATTGCCTACATCGTTCACTTGCACTCCTCACTTTATGTCAGGTTCAAAAATACCTTCAAATGTATGCAGAGATGTTTTTGTAATCTATTGCGCTAGCGTTACACATATATGTATACATATTTACAGGAAACAAACATAATTAATGAAAGTGGAATGACCTTTGCTGAAGCGCCTTCAGCTAACTATTGTGGGTTATTGAATACCTTCAAATACCTTTTCAAAAATTTTTTTTGCTTAGAGAAAAACATATACTGTGCATGAGTAACACATACAAGGGCCTAGGTACAGAAATATATATGAAAATTAATGGGAAAGGCTTCTGCCGAAACGTGGAGCCCTACTTGTAGGGGCCCTTTTTCCAAAAGTTTTCTTTAATCTGGGAAAGGTATAAATCAGTTTGAGACAACTCTCGCTCTCTCCCCTCTTCACTCTCTCTCTCTCTCTCTCTCTCTCTCTCTCTCTCTCTATATAAAATATATAATTTAAATATATATATATGATAATGTATATATTATATGTGTAAAATATGGGTGGGTGCCCCATGTGCATGGTGATGTGAAGCGATGGTGTGGTAGCCTAGATGTGTTAAGTGCTTGCATGCCTTCTTGCTTGCAGCTTCCACCCTAGCTAGCTCAGTGCGAAAAAGGGGGGCATTTTTGCATAAGTCTCCCTGCCAGGTTCACAGCCTCTCCATCATTAAGACTTCTGCAGTGCCTCCTCGTGGCTATCCATGGGTAACTGGGCACCTTGCGGTCCCAGGCTAAACTTGGGGGATCTTGGAGCAGCAGGTTCCCCCAGAGGTCGGAGCTATGGCCCACCGGCGTGTGGACACGCTCTGGCTCCGTATCAACTCCTGCCTCCTGCCACCCGGGGGAAAGGGGGGCGGGGAGGGGGGCCTTGCCAGTCCTCCTCCCCCAGAAAGACCCACTGGCAACGTCAAAGATAAATGGATATGCTGAGGGAGGGGTGTTGTCCCTTCCACCCAGCAAGTAAGGCAGGCTGGGGGTCCTGCTGGGAGGGCAAATGTTGGGGGCAGGGTTTGGAACGAGAGTTTACTCGTCCCCCCTCCCACCCCGGCAGGCGCCAACCCACCATGAAGCATGTGGGGCAAAGCCCTGGGGATGGGCGGTGACACAGCCTGCCGACCCTCTTTATCTGGGGCTGTGTCGCGGGGGTGGCAGAGGTGGCTTTGCCCCCAGAGTGACCACCTCAGGCTTAACCTCGGGCGTGCTTTCTGGGTAGGTGCTTGGAACATCTGGTCCTTGTGGCAGGATGAGCAGTTCCCTTTTGCTATCGCAGGAATTGAGGCGACTGGAGTTGAGGTGGCTGCCCTCTCAAAGGTGAGAAGACCTTGTAACAGTACGATCAGTGTGGGTGGGTACACCTACTACTGGTTGGGTCGCAGCGATGATCACCACTTCCGGGGTGTAGCCATAGCCATCTCCACTGACTTCAGCCCTCGGTATTAGAGTGACACCGGTTAGCACATTATGGCATTGAGACGAAGCATTCTTTTAGCTTCATGTCTCTTATTGCTGTATAGGCCCCTATCGATGAAAATAAAATTGACGTGAAAGAGGCGTTCTATCCCAAACCTCATCTGTGGCAGACAATTGCCCCCCGCGAGATATTTGCATTGTTCTGGGTGACTTCAATGCGGTATCCGGCTGTGACCAGCTGGCTATGAGATGTCTGTCGGCCCCCATGACTCAGGAGCTGACCCCAGCAGCGAAAATAGCCTCCTTCTCCGGGACTTTGCTAGGTCCCAGAATATGAGAATCTCTGGCTCCTGGTACCAGCAGTCCAACCCGCATTGCTCGACATGGTACAGCGATACGGGTACAGTGGCCAGGAGATCGACCACATTCTTGTTAGTACGTGATAGAGGATCCTCCAACCTGCGGGGTTTTTACCAGAGTGCTGAGTTCTGGGGCACCGACTGTAGGCTGGTTAGGGCTACCCTGCGGGTCCACTTCAACACCCCCCGTCCCTTCAGTGGCTACCCTAAGTTTTTTTCACCTGGACAGACTAAGGGAGGAAGAGTGTGCCCGGGGGTTCACCATGGCAGTCTCTGACTGATTCACAAAACTCGACAACCTGTGGGAGTTCTTCAAGTGCGTAGCACTCTAAGCAGCTCAGAGTCCATTGGCATACCCCCCAAGGGCAAGGCAGAATTCCATCTCCCTGGAGACATTAGAAGCCATTGAAGCGTGTCCAAGGCTCGGCTGAATGGGAATCAAGTCCGCTTTTGTTCCATGGTGCGTAGGGCCGGACACTGCTGATCAGGAATCTTGCTGGGGGGTTGAAGGCCATTTCTTTGTAAATGACCTTCGCCCTGCCTAAGCTTTGAAAAAGCTGAAATCCAAGCTCTCCTCACAGATGACTGCAAACCGGTCAGCGGGTGGACGGATCATCTTTGATCATTTGGGGTTTCGTGAATGTTGGGCTGAGTATTTTGAACAGTTGTACCAGGTAGACCCTCCAAAAAGTTACTTTGGGTGCAAGCGATGTCTCACTGCCTGTGCTGGATCCACCCATCACCAAGGAACCCCCTACCCTAACAGAGGTTAGGATGGCGATTTCCCAAACTGAAGAATGGGGAAAACTGCAGGCATATGTGATATCCCTGCTGAACTGCTAAAGGGTGGGGGTGAATCTATGGCTCATGGCCCGCATACAGTCCTGACTGCCATTTGGCAGTCTGGTACCATTCCCCCTGACCTGCTGAGGGTGTGGTCATCCTCTCTGAAAGGGGGAAAAGGGGGTCGTTGGGATTGTAGCAACTACCCTGGCATTACACTGCTCAGTATACCAGGGAAGGTTCTCGCCGACATTCTTCTGAAACGAATCCCCAACCACCTACTGAGGACAGAGACTGGAGCAGTCTGGATTTACTCCTGGCAAGTCCACGTAGACCATATACTAGCGCTTCGAGTAATTGTGGAACGCCGTCGTGAGTTTGGTCATGAGTTGCTTGCAACCTACATCAACCTCAAAAAAGCGTTTGACTCGGTGCATCGGGAATCGCTATGGGAGATTCCTAGACTCAGGGGGAAATTTCCCAAAACAAATTATTGGCCCAATAGCAAGACTTTTACTGGTACTAAAAGTGCTGTAAAGCTGGTGGGGGTATGTCGAACTTCTTCCTGTTAAAAACAGGGGTGAGGAAAGGCTGTGTCCTTGCACCAACACTTTTCAAAACCCTGTATGGACTGTATAATGGGTAGAGCTACTAGCCAAAGTCAGTGTGGAGCAACACTAGGGAAAATCTAGGTCTCAGACCCTTTACTTTGCCGACGATGTTTTCCATCCTACTGAGTCCTTGGAGTCACTGGTGGCGGCTCTTGATGCATTTAGCAAAATTAGGCGAAGCCCTAGGCCTAAAGGTCTCCTGGACAGACCAAGATTCAGGGCTTTGGGGGCCTGTTTGGGAACCCGTTCAGTCGATCCATGTTTGCGGTGGGGACGTTGAAGTTACAGAAAATTTTTACATACCTTCGTAGCGTATTCCATATCTCTGGGGTTTTCAGACCAAGAAGTCAGTAGACGGATTGGTCTGGCACAGGAGCCATGAGCTCAATCAACAAGAGCGTTTGAAGAGTCGGTACCTATGCAGAAGGACCAAGCTGGTGTCTTCAAGGCCTTTATACTGCCAGTTTTGCTCTATGTAAGCGAAAACCTGGACGCTATCCAGTGTCTTGGAGTATGATGCCTTTTGTAACAAGTCCCTTCGCCGGATCATGGGGTACAGTTGGCAGGACCACGTGTCCAACCGGCGGTTACACCCTGAGACTGGCATGGGACCTGTTTTCTTGCATAATCCGGGATCGCCAACTCAGGATATATGGGCACCTAGCACGTCTCCCTATGGGCGACCCCGCCCACCAGTTGCCATGCGCCCCCGGGGGCGTTAGCCCCTTGAGGATGAGGATGATATATATGTGGTGTGGGGCGTGTGTGTGTGTGTGTGTGTGTGTGTGGTGTTGGTGTGTGTGTGTGTGTGTGTGTGTGTGTGTGTGTTTTGTATGTGTGTGTGTGTGTGTGTGGGGTTTTATGTGTGTGTATATTATAATATATCATCTAAAAATCTATATATATTATATATATTAAAATATATTATATATAATATATATATATATATTATATATATAATATATATATATATAAAGTGAAGTTAACACTGTCTCACCATATTCTCAATGAAAAAAAATTGTCTCAATTCTGTCTCAAAATGTAAGACAGTCCTGAGAATGAAATCAGACAGTTTTCCAGGTTAAAGGCCTATATATATGCGTGCGTATATATATGCATGCATGTATGTGTGAATGCATAAATAAATAAAATATATATAAAATAATATATAATATATATAAAATATATATATATATATATATATATATATATATATAATACAATATTATATATATATATATAATATATATATAATTTTATATATATATATTATATATTATAATATTCGGGTTAAAATATATATAGTATAATATATATATTATATTATATTATTATATACATATATTATATTATATTATATATTATATATATTATATATTATATTATACAGAGAGAGAGAGAGAGAGGAGATACGTGTATATATATAAACACACATGCA
>NW_023646053.1:0-7824 GCF_015228065.2 Penaeus monodon
AAAAAGTACAGGACCCCTTTTAAAAGGAGGGGATCCGGTAAATCTTTACCCAGTTTTGGAAGACCTGGATCCGTTCTTAATCCATTTTTGGGTTTCTCGACTTGGCCTTGAACTTTTAGTCTCAGAGCCGGGCTTTGGTTTTGGTGCAGAGAACTTTAGTACTACCCGGCACCCCTCCTCAGATACAAGGTCCAAAACCCGCTGACTTTACCTAAGCATGGGGTTTCAGTGGAGAGACTGCAAGATCGTCCCCATAGGAGATGATCTTGCATCCTTGGGATTTATATTAAATACAGGACTTAGGGTGTTGAAGAGGGCTGGACTGAGGCCCCCATCTTGAGTGTTCCTTTTTTCACGGCATGTGGTGATAGATCCTTGGAATCTGTTTTGGGCTGTTCTGTTCCTGAAAAGCACCTACCCAACCCGGGAACTTCCTCTGATTCCCTTTGGTCGGGGCTCCAATAGAAAAGGATTTGCTAATTCAAAACCCTTTCTCTAGGTCTGGAATATCCCACAGAAGTGCAGTGTGATTGTCTTAAGAGCAGGCTATGCTTTGCTGGTATCCCCCTTGTGCCCATGGAGGTGTTCAGTGGGGTCCTTTTTTCCATTCCCGGCCCCCTTGGCAGACATCTGAGGAAAAGAGGGGCAGTATTTCCCTGGCCCTTTTGGTTTTGAGATGGGAATTGATACCCCTCTTCCGGGCCTGGGTAGAGGGGAAATTTTTCCCAGGATTGTTGTGAGTTGCGGACTGCAAGCTCCTTCCCCGTCCCTTGGTGGGAAATGAGGGGTATAAGATCCCTCAAATTAGGGTGAGAAAGACTGTTTTTTGTGGGTTTGTCTTATTTTATGGGTTTGGCTGCCCTTTCTTATATGAGCAAGTCAGCCGGTTGTAGGCGTTTTTGGGTTTTGGGGCCCACATAGCGGCAATTTTGCTGCTTTTTCTAACAGAAAACTAACACCTTCTGTTTGTTTCAATTGGGGGTCAGGTCTGTGCACCTCAGGGTGAGCACTAGTAGCTTCCCTGCCCTTTTGCCCAGCTCGTAAGGTAGTTCAGTGGTCAAAGGACCACCCCTTTCCAGCCATTTTTCCCTGCTGACTTAGGGCATTTCCCCGGATCCCTGACTGCTCCCTAGGAGGGTGGGTTTGCGGGGGGTTCTTTGCCTTGGGGAAATTTTTTTCTACATATGTTCACTCTGTGGTTGACTCCTTAATTCGTCATTAAAGACCAGGTGATTTATAACCCCTTGACCAGGGCGGTTTGGGTATAGTCTGTGAGGTGCTTGTTTTTATGGCACTGATAAGTTGCTTCAAGCACTTCTCCGTTTTCACTCTGGGGGATTCATTGCTTCAAAGACAGGGTAAAGAATTCCAAAAAAAAAAAAGGGTTGCCAGTTGGTTTTGGTTTTGTTTTCCATCTGGATTTGATTTGGCATTGGGGCGGGGCCCCGCATCATGAAGGTAGTACAGTCAAAATGGCATTTGTGCCCGTCTCATCGCAACCATCCATTCTCAGGGCCAGATGAGGTCTACGACCCTTCCTTTGATATGTGGGGTTTGGGCTTTTGAGAAAGCGATCTCAAAAAAGTCTAAAGACTTGGCTAGTGAGGCCCCTCACCCGGGTGCCTGCGGGGAGCCAGGATGGGGGGGTGCATGAAGTCCCCCCCTATGTCACTTGGTCTTGGCTGCAGTAGCATAGACCTGAGCTAAGCCCCTATGCCTGGTTGTGTACCTTTGACAGCATGAGGGGGCCCCCACCCAGGGAATTGTAGGGGAAGAGTTTCAAATCCTCCCCACAGTGTGGTGCCGGCTACGAGAGCAAGGGATTTTTTGCTTACCGGGTGTCTCCCTTTTTTGTCGTATGTTTGGCAGCAATTTCCTTGATCCACTTTGCGTGGTGAAGGCTTTTTTGTTTTAAAGCCGAGTTCGAGTGTAGGATAGTTACATCAGAGACCGACAACTTCATTAGAAGTCCTGGGTTTTTTGAGGGATCTTCATTTTTTGTCAGGTACCCCGGGGGTCCACGGGGGAGGGGAAAAACCTTTGGGTTTTTGTCTTTTCTCATTTGGGTTTTGTCTGTACTTTTTCTCTTTGGGACTTTCCCGGTAAGGTCAGCTTGCTGTGGCACGGTTGCAGAGCGCCTTTTTGGGCTCTCCCTTTGAGGGTGTCCCAAAAGGTTAGGGGGGGGGGGAGTTTTGTCCAGGGTGAGGGGGGGGCGTTTGGGCTCTTTTTGCTTCCCCCCTTTGGGGGGACGAAACAGTCTGGTCATTGTCGCATGGGCCGTGATGTCTTTTCTGCCCCCCTATTGGGACTTTCCAAAAGGGGAGGCTGAGGCTACTGCAGTGATACAGCAATCGACGGGAGAGTCTATCTTCCTCTAAAGGGGAAACTGTCTTTTGGGGAGGCTTTTGCAGTGTTCTTTGAACCTTTTTTCCCTTTTTTTTTGCATTTTAGTAATGATGGGAAATCCTTTTTTTTGGAGATATCCGGTGTGGGGTGTGGAGGGGTTTCCTTCCTCTAGGGGGTTTGGGAAAGTCTTTTCTTTTCTGTTCTGTCTCCAGAATGGGTTCCTGGGGGGCAGGAAAAAAGTTTGGTCGTTTTTTTAGCAACCTCTATTCGCCCGGGGCCCCCTCTTCGTGGCAGAGCAACCGGCCCTCCGGGGCGAGATGACCTTGGCCAGTTGGGCATTTTGCTTTTGTTTCCCTTTGGGCCCTTCCCTTTGTGGCCTTAAGGACACGGTTTTGGTGCCTTAAACCCACATTTGGGTTGGGCCCTTTGCAGCTGGTGATGACGTATCTTTGGCACTTAAAGTACTAAGTGGCTCTGTTACATATTTTTCTTAGGTGTAGGAGTCCCAAATTACCCAGATAAGGGAGTGTTTTCAGGTCCAGGGCTTGCCTGGTGGGCTTTCCCTTTCGACATTTGGGGGGCTCCACGACCTTTGGGGGTGATGTACACATCCACAATATGATAGGAGAAGCCAAAATAGCACCATTTGTCTTCCCATCATGGGACGAGTGACGAGACACTTTCCCCCCATCTTAGCTCCCTTGGTTTCCTGCACGAAAACAGGGTTTGCTTGGTCTCTGGCAACCCCTTGACAAAGATTTTTTGTAGTGCTCTTACCATTGGGAGGTTTTTCGAAGCCTTCAGGGTTTTGAGGAACCTTTAAACTATGGGAAACGTACCTTTGAGTTGCCTCCGGGCCCGGGTGTTTTTGGGCCCCCTTTTGGCTTAAATTGTGGGGGTATGGTTTTTGGGAGCAGCAGCTGTTTCGGCGGTTCACTTATCTCCCCCTCGGTCAGGGGGGGCGTCGAGGGTTACTCAAGCTCTCCGATTTTCCTCCGGCCTTGAGGGACAGCACGAGAGTCCTCTGTGGACAATCTCATGGCAGACATTTTTTTAGCTAAAGTCGTGCCATTTAGCAGCAGGGCTCACAGAGTCACCCTTTTTTTGCATTTTCTTTGCCACTAGAAGCCATGTTGTCCAGAGTGCTGATGTGGGCGCACAGTTTGTCAACATTAAATCTCTTTGTTGTGGGGGGTTTGAAGTTTGCCATAAATTTAAACAGTTTTTCATCCTCTTGCCCCCCCCCACCGGTCAGTAAGGAGAAGGTATGTTAGAACTAAATCTAACAGCCACAGGGTGGTGAGAGGGTATACGCGCCAATGGCGTTGTACCGCTACTCAGGACCAGTGTGAGTGCCAAAAAGCAACATTGACGTTGACCCTAGCATCCCGAAGGAGACCAGCCCAATTTACCCGATGGGTCGAGACAGACGACCACATTGCTGGAATAAAACCATAAAAAGGCGTGTTGCTAACCGCAGGGCGTAATATGCCTGCCCTTTCAACCTCCCGGGCCCCCCTCCACACGCACAGGGATGCCCTGCACGGAAACATGTGGGAGATGTGAACTCCTGGGGAGAAAACCCGAGGGTAGGCCTTCCAAACCCACAAAATAGGGATCAGTTGGAACCTTCTTTCCCCCCCCTTTAAAATGAAACAGCCACCCAAAGGTTGTATTACCCCCAGAGGGAGCCAGTCCGCACCTGAGAGGAGGTTCCAGTGGGAGGACCCCGATGGATCATACAAAAAAACCCCTGCAGGGTAAAGCTTGGGGAATAGTTGGTGGGTCTTTGAAGGAGGGGAAAAAGGGGGAGGTAGGTTCCTACGACCTTTAGTGTGTGCTTACAGTGGAGGTCGCGCACTCGGGCTTTTTCGTGGGAAGTGGGTAAGGCAGGGGGCCCCGGGGGCCCCCCTATAGGAACAACAGTGGAAACTCGGGAACCCGGAGGGTTTGGGGTAAAAGTTTACAGTTTTGTGCCATCTGCGGTGTGTCTAGGCACAGCCTCCCGACCTGATCCAGGGCTATCCCTTTGGGTAACCATGCTGTTGAAGCAGGGTTTAAGTCGGAGGTGGCGTAAACGGGGCCGGCACAGGGAGGAAATGGCCCCAGGGCTTCAGAGAGGCGTGGCTCTGGGGCCATGCAGGATTGGGTTAACACCCTGGGTGGACACTTTTTTCCTTGGGTCACTAAATCCCTTTCGACAAAGGATTTTTGGCCCGGCTGGTACTGCGCAAGTGCAAGGCCCCCAAAAAAAAACCCGGGATTGGGGGGGTAAGGGTTAGGGTGTTGGGGCCCACTATGGCAAAGGATATGAGATGGGGAAAGGGGAGGGTTATGGCAGTCACGAAGTGTAGGGACAATGTGAAGGTATTTAAAAGCGAGGAGTGAGGGTTTTTGGGAAAGGCGAGGTTAAAATTTTAAAACAAGAAATTAAAAAAGGGTTTCAAAAAAACCCAAAAAAAAAACGATACATAAAAAAAAAGAAAGAAAGAAAAAAAAATGAAAAAAAAAGGGATAGGGGAAGGGGAAAGGTGAAAATAAAAAGGGGTAGGTGCGGCTGAGCCATAAAAAATGATCCATTTTTTCGTCCCCGCCAAAAAAAAAAATCATGCCAAAACCCGGTTTCGGCCGGAACGAAAGATGGTTTTCGAGTCATCCCGCCAGTCAGTATGCAAGCACAGAGTGAGTCTGTCTGTTTACGACCCCCACCCCACTCGACATTCGAGAAGCAGAGAAGCTTCCCGGGTAGAGTTGTAAAAAATCGATCCCCAACCACATATAATCCATCGAGTGTTTATTTTGAACAAGTGAATTTTTCACTTGTTAGTGTATGCTGTTTTGTGGAGTGAAGTGGTTGGGGTTTTGAGAGAGGTTTAACATTTTTTGTATAGATGCGCTTCGTGCGTGGGGCCACACTTTTTAAAAGGGAAAAACGAATGCAAAGGTATTTTTCCCAAAAATAAATGCAAAAGAAATCGAAAATGGTATCAAGGTTTAAAACAACGATGGTACAAGGATCACTTGGGGAGGGCTTTTTAGAAGTGGATGGATGTTTGCGCATTGGTAGGCGGGTGTTGGTGGGGAGGTCGTAGATCAAATGGGAAGCCGACAGGCTCCCCAGTTGGCTAAGGGCTGGGCAGTCCTTGTGGTGCATCAGCTGTTGTCTGCTCTGCTGGAGGATCGGGGAATGCTGATCTCGTTTCGGCCTCTGCGGCTTAAGTACATGAGCGCTGTGTAAGTGCGCAGGGAATGAGGGGAGCCTGCTGTCCAATGAGCACGGACATGGTTGTGGACCTGATGTGACCCAACTTGGGAAACTATGCTGAACTTCAGGTTGCAGGGTCGTGCTGCTAAAATGTACTCCCCCTCGAGAGAGTGAGCAAAGCGAGCAAGCGAAATATCATAACCTATCACTCCGGAGGTCACCAGTTTAGTAGATGGATAGTTGCACATCTACTATTTGAGGTTACTGGTGTCTTATCTCTTTGGGGAGTGTTTGTTGTGGGTGTGAGTGCCCACAGGTATGGCTGGGTGTTGGTGGTGAAGTCGGCTAAGGTAATAATAGGATTGAGGTTTGTGAAGTTCTGGCTTCGCCCAGGCCTTTCACATATGGCCCGGCCTGTGTCAGCTTTTTATGGCTGTCTCATTTGGTTCTCTGACACTCGGTGCTTACCGTGGTGGTGGGATTGCCAGCAGGCGCTCCTGTAGCCGGTGTAAGCATATCGCATAATCTCTTTACCAGTACGACGGCTGTGTTCTGTGGACCTTGTCTCCGGAATTGCGTGTGCTCACAATTCTCTAAGTAATGTATGAGTGTGGCGTTCGGCTCGCTGCAATGCATGCAACACCTCTCTTCACGGTCTATTGTTTGTATGATATGCCATGAACAGTGGTAGCCTAGGCACATTTTGTGAAGAATGACTTCGGTACCTCTGTTATTTGTTTCAGAGAGTGCCAGTGGTTCATAGCCAGTGGCGTCTGAGTATCAGCTGGCCGATGGGGAGGATCTCGTTTCCTCTCTGTGAAGCTGCAGGAGGAAGGAGGTTGCTGTCACCGTACACTTCTTTCTTAGTAATTTTCGGCTTGGTTGTATAATCATGGCATTAGGGGGCATACCCCTGCCAATGTCGGCTAGTCTGTCAGCAAGCTCTTCCCTCTGATCCCACTGTGGCTGGGACCCAATTTATAATAATTCTTCTACCCTGTGCAAGAATCCTCTCTGCCATTGTGAGGATAATAGTCAGAAGGTAGATATTGTCATTGGGTGAGCGCCGCTGAAGACAATCGATGGCTCCTCTGGAGTCTGTATGTATGACCACATGTCCTTCCCTCACGGACGCGTGGCTCAGGGCTCCCATGATAGCAACTGCCTCTGCCTGTAGCGAGGTGTTGTCTGTTACCCTCATGGATTTTGTGGCATCCCTTGCTGCGAAGCTGGCGCCTGCAGTGTGGGTCCGATCCATCTGTGTAGTATGTTCTGCTACCCAGAGGAGTGATGGTTGCAATGACCCTCTGGGTTTCTGCCTTTAGGCTAGGCATGGGATATTCATTCTTTTTGGTTGCCAGTCTCATGACAGAGAACTCTATCAAGGTTTGTGCCCACGGCAGAGCTTCGACAAAGTCAGGGTGGGGGGAGTCCATGCCCTTGGCAAGAAGCGGTTCTTTGAGCTGATGGCGTATTAACACCCTGGCTATGTGAGAAAACCAGGAGTTGTTTTGCAAGATCTCGTTTATCTTCCCCCTAATGGAAGCGCCTTGCCGCGGGGGGGCTTGGGTCCCAATGATTGGGGAGCCGGACAGAGGGCTACCCATACGGAGGGGTCACAGTGAGGGGTGAGACAAAATTTGGGTTCCTGGTGCACCAAGGCCTATGAGAGGGGTATGGTGCACCCACCCCGGTTATTCCATCTTGGACCAGGGAGAAAAATCTCCCAGTGTGTTGCCGTGATGGCATCCTATTACCAGGAGACAGAGTCCCGGAGGTGAGCAATGCTGCACACTGCGCCTGCAGCTAGCAACACACCTCTTGGTCCCTTTTTCTGGTAGACGGCGCTGATCAAGCCGGTCAAGTAATCGGCGGCAAATATGGCTTAGGGTCAAGCAGGTACTATTTTCGGTAGCGCATAGGGCCCGGACTGCCATCTACTGAATAGTGCTGCGTATATTCTCCTTACCCCTGTGGCTGTTGGAGATTTTTAGCCCCAACTATAGTGCCCCTCGTTGGACTCCATGGTGGGGGGGGGTGAGGAATGAAGAATTTCCCAAATTTTTATGATTACTACAAATTTACAAAGATCTAGTCTCTCCCGACGACCTACGCATCCCCCGGACCATTCCCTTGGAACATCACGTATTGTCACTTGGAACTTTCCAGCTTCCAAAGGGCAAGAATGGAATCATAATGGTTCCCGGCTCCCAAACCAGGTAAGAAGGGGAAAAGCTTATCCCAGAATCTACTGGAAAGAAACATTTTATGGG
>NW_023646054.1:2500-5000 GCF_015228065.2 Penaeus monodon
AAAGTGGTGTCGGGGGACTTTCCCAAACCCCCACACACACACACATACACACACACACACCCAAAACACATATATATATATTATATATATATATATATAATATATATATAATTTTATATTATAATATATTAATATTATATATGTTAATTTAATTTTATACACACAATATATGTATATATATATAATATAATAATTATATATATAATGTGGGTGTGTGGTGGTGTGTTTGTGTGGTGTGGGGTGTGTGTGTTTGTGTGTGTGTGTGTGTGTTTTGTGTGTGTGGTGTGTGTTTTGGTGTATATGTTTAAATGTAATATATAATTTTTTTTTTATTTTTCATATATATGTGCACACACACCCCATAATAACAATACATGCATACATACCCTACACACACCACCACACACACACACCCCACACACACCACACAACACACAACCAACACCACCAAAACACACACACCACACACACACACCACAACACATATATATTTTTTATATATATAATATATATATTTTATAATATATTATTATATTAATTGGGGTGTGGTTTTTTGTGGGGTTGTGGTTTGTGGTGTGTGTGGTGTGGGGTGTCTGGTGTGTGTGTGGTGTTGTGTGTTGTGATGTATCATGTATATGTATATAATATAAACTATCATATATATTCATATATAATATATATATTAATAAATATTATAATAATATAGATTATAGATAGATAGTAGTAATAATAGGTAGATGATAGATAATAGATAGTAGATAGATAGATAGGTAGGTAGGTAGTAGAACATGATAATAGATATAGATATATACATATATATACTTTCATATATTATAAAAATATATATATATATATATATTATTATATATATTTTATTATATATTATGAAACCACACAACACACATAGATACATACATACATACATACATAAAATACAGACAACATACATACATACATACATACATATTAAAAATTTTATATATATAAATTATATAATAATATTTATATATATTATATATATTATTATATATAATATAATATATTATAAATTTTATATAAATAGTATTAATATATATAATATTAAAAATATTTTATTATTTAATTTTTATATATTTTTTATATAATATATATGTAATTATTATATATATTATATATATATTATATACATATGTTGAAAGCACAAAAACACCCCACATGAATACATACACACCCCACATACATCTACATACTACAGACTACATCAACATCATATATAATATGTGTATTATATATAAATTATATATTTATATATATATATATTATATATATATAATATATATTAAATGTGTGTATATATATAATTTTTAATATAATATTATATATTTATATAATTTTAAAAATGTAATAATATATAAATATATATTATAATAATATATATATATATTTTATTTTATATATATATATATATAAAATATAATATAAAAGACACACACACACAATAAACATACAACATACATACATCAAAAATACAGACATACACATACATAAACATATATAAAAATTTTATATATATATATAATATATATATTTTTAATTTGTATATATATTTTATAATTTAATTTTTAATATTTAAAATTGTTTTATATATATATACAAATTAAATTTTAAAATATTTATAATATATTATATATATTATATATAATATATATATATATATATATTATATATATTATATATTATATATAAAATTATATATTTATATAAAACATATGTATATAAAGCACCCCACACACACCCAAAAATACATAATAAACATACATACATACATAAAAATACGACTACAACTACATACATATATAAAAAATGGTATTATATATATATAAAATAATATATATATATATATTATATATATTTATATTATATAATATTATATAAATAAAAATTTTTAATAATATTATATTATATTATATATATATATATATTATATATTTTTTGTGTAATATTTTATATATTTATTTATATATTATATATATTATTATTATTAGATTAATAAGGCACACACACACACACATAGATACTAAAAACCACATACCTATACATACATACATCAACTAATAAAACATATATATATATTTTTATATATTATAATAAAAAATATATATAATATATATAAAATATATTTATAAAAATTTTATTAAAATATATATATATAATATATATATATATTATAATTATATATGTTATATATAGAAAACACACACACTCTTAAAAAATAATACATGCACACAGCTATATACAGCATATGATGTAACGTGTATCTCTATAGTAAATGCTTATTCTTAAATATTTTACTATATTTTATACATACCAGAGATTCTATATCCCGTAGGCGTGCATGAAAAAAGTAAGGAAATTTTTCACCCAGAATTTTTTAATAAAAAACCAACGAATTTAAGAGAGCCTGGAAAAACCGCAAAAAACTTTAAAAGTTTCGGCGGTTCGAAGGGCAGGTCGCCTGCGT
>NW_023646055.1:2500-7824 GCF_015228065.2 Penaeus monodon
TGAAGTTCAAATTCTTTTTCTTTGTGGTGATCTATTTCGTCTAAAACAAGATATAAAATTATTTTATAAAATACACTAAAAGAAAGGTAATCAAACAAAAACGTCGCCACGCAGATTTTGGTTTGGTAGATTAGGATATGTTACATTTTCGAATAGGTATGGTAGGTTTAGGTTATGTCTGGGTTAGATTTTGGTTAGGTCTAGGTTAGGTTATGGTATGTTTAGGTTGTGTTGGGTATGATATATATTTATTTGTTTGTATATATATATATATATATATATATATATATATATATATATATATATAT
Source organism: Penaeus monodon (assembly GCF_015228065.2). Lineage (NCBI taxonomy): Eukaryota > Metazoa > Arthropoda > Malacostraca > Decapoda > Penaeidae > Penaeus > Penaeus monodon. The sequence goes on from NW_023646055.1 coordinate 2,809, forward strand.
GCATGATATATAGATATATATTATATATAATATATATAATATATATATATATATATATATAATATTATAGATATATATATATATATATTGCATATATATATATATATATATATATATATATATATATATATATATATATACTATAATATATATATATACACATGTATGTGTGTGTGTGTTTATGTATAAAATATATATATGCACATATTTATATCCTTATATATATTCATATATATTTATTCACACATAGCACGTGTCTTTTCCCTTCCCCTCCTCCTCCTTCTCCGTTCCCCTTTTCTCTCCTTTTCCTCCTCCTCCTTCTTTCACAACTATCTCTCTTTTATCCCCCTCCCCTCCTCCTCCTTCTTCTCCTTCTCCTCCTCCTTCTCCTCCTCCTACTACTACTACTCCTTCCATTTCTATCTCGCCGTTCCCCAATTCTCCTTTCTTCTCCTCCTCCTCACCCCCTTCACTTCTATCTCTCCGTTCCCCCTTTCCCGTCCTGCTCCTCCTCCTTCTCTTCCTGCTCATCCTCATCGCTTCATCCTCCTTCTTTCAACATTTTCTGTCTCTCCGCTTTTCCTCCTCTCTCACTTCTATCTGTCCATTCCCCCTTTCCCCTCCTCCTCCTCCTCTTCTTACTCCATTTCTTACTCCTCCTTCTCGTCCTCATCCTCCTTCCCTTTTTTGTTTTCCCGATCGCCCCATCCCCTCCCCCTCCTCCTTCTCCTACTCCTACCCCTCCTCCTCCTCCTCCTCCTCCTCCTCATCATCATCATCATCATCATCATCATCATCATCATCATCATCATTATTTCATTTTTCATCATCCTCATTTCATCCTTCCACTTCTATATCTTCGCTACTCCCCTTCCGCTCCTCCTACTCTTCCTCATCCTCATTCTCATCCTTACTTCATCCTCCTCTTCCTTCCACTTCTATCTCTCCGTTCCTTCCTCTTCCTACCCCTCCTTCCACCTCTACTCTCAATCCCCCCCCCATTTCCCCTCCTCCCCCACGTCCTCTTTCTCCTCGGTATTAACATATTATTGGTTTATTATTATCATCATTATTATTTTTACTAGTTAGTATAATTGAAAAAATAAATTATTATAAAAATAATAATTACAGTAAATAACGATATTAATTGAATAATGGTAAAATAATTATTATATATCGTATTATTATTATATTATTGTTATTACTATTATTATTGTTGTAGTTATTATTATAGTTGCAAAAAACTATATTATAACTGCAAAAATTTGGGCAATAATAATGATAATATTGCAATAATGATGATAATAATTGAATAAAATGATAATGATGATAATGATGGTGATAACGATAGCAATGATGATAATAATGATAATAATGATATAACAGGAATTCTGTCCATATATGGGTAAAAAAGGTAAAAGAAAAAAAATCCCAAAAGTCGAAAAAGCGGCAAAATCTAGCGAAATATAGCCTTTTGAGAGTTTAAATCCAAAATGACGTTTTTTTCGATCTCTTTGATGATTTTGGCAATTTATTAGGTTAATAAATGATACTAATTACTAGAATCGCATTCGTCATGACAATAATGATGATAAAAGTGAGAATAAAGAGAAGTTTGTAACATTTGATGGATTATTAATATCATTAAATTATCATTATTATTTCTATTACAATTTATTATTATTATTATTATCATTATTATTATTATTATTATTATTATTATTATTATTCCTTTTGTTAGTAGTATTATTGTCAAAAAATATATTATACCTGTAATAATACAATAATAAATAATAATAAGTAAAAATAACATAATGTCGCTATAGTATTGGTATTAACATTTTTTATTATTAATATTATCATTATATTAACTTTACTAGTAGTTATAATTGGCAAATAATTGTAATAACAATAATAAACAGTAATACGTATTATTAGAATAATGGTATAAATAATAATTATTTTATCGATATTATTGTTATTATTATTATTATTATATTATTATTGATTTTGTTATTTTTATAGTTCAAAAACATAATTTATAACTGCAAATAAATAATAAAATTTCCCATAATATGATAATAAATTGCAATAATGAATAAGATATGATAACATAGTAATGATGAAACATGATAAAATTGTAGCGGCGGGGGGAACCCATAAAATTTTCACTTGTCTGTTGGTTGGGGGCCACCGGATTTTTTTTGGGAAAAGTTTTCGTCTGCAAAAAGATGAAGATTCCCGGGCCTACGGCCGCTGCCACCACCCGGATTAGTGGGTTTGGGGAAACCCTTTGGGGTTTGTGTATGGGGGTTTAAATGTTGTAAGAAAAAAGGGTTGGGGAAAAAGGAAAGTCACAATGTAGTGCTGAATGTTGGTGTGAAATTGTGTATAGGGAAAAAGGAGATGCGTAGGCCGGCGTCTGCAGGGGACGTTTTTTGGAAAAAAAAATGCGATCATAAAATTCTTCCCTCTTCCTTCGGTTTTTTGAGCATCCCCTGCTGGGAGTGGGAACCCAGGTATAGAAAAGTTAGACTGTTCTGAATGTCGCTTAATTCATCAACCCTTTTTTTCAGCCTTTCAGGGGTTGCAAGATAGAGTAACCGCAATTGGGGTTTTTTTTGGGAGACCCGAGTCCAAAAAATTTTTAAAAGCATTGGGGCCTTAGTCAAAACCATATTTTAGAAGGGGGGTAAAATCCCTGTATTTCCCCTGACTGGGACTGAGTGAAAGCTCTAGAAGGGTATGATGTTTTTTTAAAAGGGGGCAAGTTGCACTCACTGGGGAAGGTATACGGTAATTCAGTCAGGGGAAATTTTTATAGATGGTAATCACTTTTTTGATCACAGGGGGGGTGATGCACGTGAAAGCCACACCAGATAAACTCAGAAATGATTACCAACTATTTTTACTCCCCAAGTTGGGCTCCCCCAACTCCCTATATTCTTAATCAACGTTTTGCACGAACATATGTCAAAAACCCTAGTTGAAAAATTAATCTCCAAACCCAAAAAAAGGGGATTTTTTAAAAAAAAAAGCAAAACAAAATAGTGCTGATAAACTCTGCATAAAAAAAACTTTTTGTAAACAACAAAAAATATTTTAGAAATATCATTAACAAACAATTTAGCGGTTTTTAGCCAAAAAAAAGAAAAAAAACGCCCCAAAGGAAACCCAAGAAAACACGGACCTTTCCTGACACCCCAAGGGGCCGGATAACAAGCAAAATCGAGACAAAATAAAATTAAAAAAGGCCCTAAATTATTATGGGCGAGACTTAATGAAAATAAAAACCCCTTCCCCCAAGGAGGTACGGGTCCTCGGCTGGGGGAGGAAACTAATATTTACTTTTGTTTTTTAAAAACAAGGGATGGCACACGGAGGGCGGTCCTCAAGCGTGTTCCTTTTTGTGTGAAGGGGGCCCTTTTTTACTTTAACTTTGGGAAAAATTTACAGAGTGCCCCTTTGGGACAGTGAAAAAAGTGCCCCCCCAGATGGGGATGAAGCGTGTCACACGCCAAAGTCCAAAAGAGACCAGGTGTTCCTACCACAACCCCTAAATACTTTGCTTGTGATAAAAAAAGGTTCGTCAATCCCCGGGGTGAAGCGGGGGAAATCCAAAGCGAAAAATCCAAAACAAACACAAAACCCGAGAAAAGGAACCACTTTTGGGCCAGAAGTCAGACCGAACTGTCTTCCCCTCCAAAAAATAAGGGGGATTTATACCCGAAAAGACCCTCAGGCCCCTGCCCCAGGGATGGCGCGAAAAGAAAAATTTTCAAAATAAGGTTGAAAAATACCAACCCGTAGTCGGCAGTCCAAACAAAGGGAAAAGGGGCCCAAAAAAACCGTGAAAAGAGAGGGGAGAAAAAAAAAAACATCAACGACCATTACTCCTTTCAGGGGCTTTTGTGCACTTTGAAAGGGAAAAATACATAGGAAAAAATTTGTAATGTAAATTTTCGACGCGAAAAACATACATTTCGGGCTTAAATTTTACGGTATGGGACTTAGGAAATAAATAACTTTTATTTTTCTCGGAGACTTTTAACACCCTCCCCAATAACGAGACTTGGTTTTTAATAAAATTCGTTGGGTTTTTTATAACCAGTTATATTTTTCTTAAAAAACTGCCCCCCTCGTTGGTGAAGCGGAGCCCCGGGGGTCTCACAGCAATGGCACATTGCCCCGAGTTCCCCACGTCCTTTTTTCCGTGGTAGAGAAGGGGCATGTGGCATGGTAAAAAACCCGGGCCCCACCCTCGGGGGCCCGAGGGCAAAAGTCAGTCCAGGCGAGATCGACCTTAAGCCCGGGGAGTGGCCCCCCGTCACTACAATAAAGATGATAAAAAGGGTTCTGTCCTATATAAAAAAAGGTTTTAAAAAAAAAATTCCCAAAAATCGAAAATGGGGCAAATCTAGCGAAATATAGCCTTTTTAGAGTTGTCCAAAATGACTTTTTTTTTTGATCTTTTGATGATTTTGGGATGTTAAGGGAATAATGAAATATTCCTAAAATGCATTCATCATGCAATAAGTATAAAATGAGAATACAAAAGAAGTTTTGAAACATTTGATGATTATTAAAACTTATTATTTTTATCATTATTATTTTTTTACTATGTATAAAAGCAAAAAAAAATTATCATAACAATATAATTACAGTAATAACGATATTAATTAGAAAATTGTATAAAAAATGATTTTAAAATCGTTATTATTGTTATTATTATTTGTTTTACTATTTTTAAATTTTTGTTGTTATTTTTTATAGTTGCAAAAAAAATATATATAAGCAATAATTTCAATAATAATGATAATTGCAAAATGATGATAATAATTGAATAATGAGAAATGAGATGATAAGATGATAAAGATTGATAACATAGTAAAATTTTATAATCATGAAAATAATAAAAAATAACAGGGAATTCTTCCTATTAATAAAAAAGGGGAAAAGAAAAAAAAATCCCAAAAAATCGAAAAAGCGGCCAAAAATCCTTTTAAAACCCAAAAA
>NW_023646056.1:5000-7822 GCF_015228065.2 Penaeus monodon
GACATTTGCTTTCTTCTAGACACCTCTAATGGCTTGCCTTTCTCCCAGTGGTAACCAAGAGTTTACGACTGTCAAGTCAATCATATGCAAAATTAGCCTTTAATGATATATTGATCTGAATGCTATCTTGTATAAGCCATCAGCTGATCATGCAAATCTACCCACCCAATGTGTATTAACTTTCTTTTATTTTCCCATTCATCATGAGACCCACGCCTATTAGCTTGACGTTTATCTGATTTGATTGATTGATTATTTAAAATTACCTGCCGCGTCAATAGCTAAGGTCATTAGCGGCGAATACCATGTTAGATAGAAATATTACAATATCTAAAACTTTAAAAATCTATCATAAATATCTTACAAGTAACAATAAATATATTAAATATCAAGCATAGATAGTATGCTCTAAGTGTATAAAATTATTGCATAAACATTATGCATAATTAAATTTATTGAAAATATTATGTCCCTAAGGAAACTAATAAGACCTCCCATGTCACAATCCTCCCTAATATCTTTTTTCAGTGTATGTGGCGGAGATAAGTACATATGTCTTTGGTCTGAGAATGTGTACATCTTTCCACTACATGAGCGACCGTTAATGGCTCTTGGCATCCCTCACAAAGTCTTCATTTTTAGTCATCATGACTCAGTCCTGTGTGTCCGATTCTTAGTCTTGTTAATACATCTTCTGTTTTTTGGTTGGGATGGACGCTGATCGCCAACTGCCATCTCCCGCAGTTTGTTTCCATAGTACGCCTCCACTGTTTCCCCTTTTTGGGAAAGACAACGGGGTTTAGGTCGGGGGTGGGAGGAAAACCGAGCATCACGCGGCATCTCTTCTGGTTTTCCTCAGCTAGCTCTTTCCCCACTCATCCAACATCCCCTGGCACCCACATAGATTATTTTTTTACGTCTTAACCCTCTCTCCTCGGGAGTGATGGTTTAAGCTCTTGATTGCTTGAAGGCACTGCGAGAGCAAAATAAAGGTTCGTAAGATCCTATTCTTTTTAACTGCTGCAAGGTGGCATGTAACCTGCGTGAAGATAAAGGCTGCTAAAAAAAGACTGACCTTTAACCACACCTTTTTAAATTTTTGAACCTTTTGTATATATTACATTTGATCGTTGGACTTAAAATGCACTAAGAAAATTTTCCTGACTTCTGTTTCGGATCCCCCTTTGCCATTTCCGACCAAAAATCCCCGACTTGATTACCCAAAGATGGATTGGGGAATTCAACACCCAAAACCCTTTGTAAAATTTTAAATTAAATCTCCCCAAGCCCTCATTTTCCTACCATAGGATTGCTATACTAAAAGGGTTGAACCGTCTGGATTAGACCCCGAACCCTTTTTGTAGTCTCGTGTAGAAAATCGGGTTCATGTATCCCGGTGTCATAAAAGGGGTGGTTCTCCACTCTCAGCATATAGAGACCCCAAAGGGAAAGACCTGAAGCCCCCGTACAGATTCTGGAGCTTCATTATGGCCGATCCAACCCCTGGAGTTCAGATGAAAAAAGCCCCACTCCATAATGAAGCTATACAAAAAAGTTTCGGTAAAACAAAGCGTTTATCAGTCTGCACCCCAGATAGATGTGAAAAAACCCGCAAATACTAAGTGTTTTTTGAGCTTTACTTTTAAATGTTTGTATGAGGCACCCTTAAACCTTTAGTTAAAAATTAGACCCAAGTACTTCACCCCTTTTCAAAATTTCGTGGGTTTTCTCCTAATGGGGAAGGATGGACTTTCCTCGTTTTTGGGAAAAGTATAGCCTGTCTTGCTTGGAAAATTTTAACCCCGTATGTTGCCCCCTGTCAACCTGATTTATGGCAGTCGATGTTCCTTGCCTCCTGTAACTTCCCCCTAGCATACAGTGTAAAGTCATCCCCATACGATTACATGGACTGCCTTGGAAAAACCTTTACATGTCATTTAAGCATGGGAAAAAGGGGCCCTTAAGACACTCCCTGTGGGACCCATTCCCGCTGATCTTCCGTTAAAAAACTGTTTCCACCCGAAATCTAAACTTCCTGTTAGCAAAGGGTGCTATAAAAGAAGGGAGGTAATGTTCCTCTTAACAAAATCTACAGCTTTATGATTGAAAAGCTTCCAATAGTACCATAGCCCTTTTAACTAAAGAAACTGCTACTGTACTTGCTGTGTGAAGGGGTTCTGTGTACAATTTTCCCTCAGCTTTCAGAGGACGATGAAGAAATTGGCTGTAATTTCCCGCTGTGAAATCCTTGTGGGGGGCATTGTGCCCTACCTATAGATCCTATTGAATAGTCCATTTTGGGAATTTTCTTTGGTTTTTTGTTTCCTATTTCCCTGAAAGGGTCTTTTTTTTGGTTTTCGTCATTATGAAGCACCTGGGGTTTCCGTTTTTAGCAGGGGAAGAAGTTCCAGGGAGTCTTGACCATGGAAATTTTTTTGTTTTATTTGCCAAATTGTTTTTTGGGGTGTAGGATTATGCCATCTATCTTTAAGCGGTGGTGACAGGGTGTGCTCTTTCCACAAACTTACGCACCTTGTCCCCCTACCATGCTAAGGATTGATTGATTACTAAATTTTCTGCTGCATCACACTAAGGTCATTACGGCGACACCTTTTTAATAAAAATTAAATTTTAAAAATTTAAAAATCTATCAAAAAAATCTTACAAAAAACAATAAAAAATATTAAAACTCAAAGCAAAAAATTATGCTCTAATATTTTGAAAATTTTTGCATATTAAATTTTTTTGAAAAAATTCTTCCCAAGGAAACTAAAAGACCTTCATGTCAAATCCTCCCCCCCCAATACAATTTTTTTTTCCCC
>NW_023646057.1:0-7822 GCF_015228065.2 Penaeus monodon
ATCAGCGATATATACATATAATATAATGTGTATATATAAATACATGACATATATAACATATATACAAAGATCTATGAAACACACAAACACACACACATGGAGTATAAATGTATAGTATATATATTATATATTTATTATATAATATAATATGTGTGTGTGTGCCTTTTGGTGGTGTGTGTGTGTGTATGTACATATGTAGATGGGTACATATGTATATGTATATAAATATGTAAATATATGCGTGTACACACACACCACACACACACCACACACACAACACACACAACACACACACAAACATATATATATATATATACTACATATATTATATATATCTATATATAAATTTATATATGCCTATCTATCTTATCGATATATATATATATAGATATTTATATATATAATATATATATGTTTGTTGTGCAGTGTGTGTGTGTGTGTGTGTGTGTGTGTGTGGTGTGTGTGTATAAATATTATAAATAGTGTGTAATATATATATATATAGATATATATATCCGTATATATAAATTTATATACATATTGATTACATATATACACACAAAAAACACATATATAAACCCATGATATATATGTGTGAATATATATATATATATATATATATATATATATATATATATATCTATATAAATATATATATTGTGTGTATATATAATATATATATATATATATATATACACATTTATTTACACGGATATATATATATATAAGATATATATATATATTAATATATATATATTATATATATATATATATAATATATATTATATATATATATGCTGTGCCCACGGCGGATCAACGTGAAACGTACGTAAAAAAGAAAGAAAACAAAGAAAAAAGAAAGAAAAGAAAAGAAGGAAAAGAAAAAAAATAATTATATATATGTAATAATATATGTATATATATATAATATATATATATATATATATGTATATATATATATATATATTACATATATATATCTATATATATGGTGTGTGTGTGCTGTGTGTGTGTTTGTGTGTGTGTGTGTGTGTGGTGTGTATGTATATATATGCTATATATTTAATATATATATATATATACTATATATATATATATGGGTGTGTGATGTGTGTGTGGCGTGTGTGTGCGTTGTGTGTTGATGTGTGTGTGGGGTGTTCTGTCTGTGTGTGTGTGTGTGTGTGTGTGTGTGTGTGTGTGTGTTTATGTGTATGTGCGTTTGGGTGTGGGTGTTAGGTGTGTGTGTGTTGTGTGTGTATGTGTGTGTGTAACATTACACACACACGAGTATACTAGTAGTCAAGAGAATAGAAAATGAATTGAAAATATTAATTATCAAAAGGAAAGACACACCTCAGGTTACTATTTATGAGACGAAGGGGATTATAAACACAGGAAAATAAAAACAATTTTTCATAAACGTATTCCGTGTGAAATTTCGCGCGACGATCAAGTTAGGTCCCCCCCCCCCCCTCAGTGTCCCCTCAAACTCGTGGAACCACATTTCTTAAACACGCAGGAGCTGATAATTTGCACTTGCAGGCATGGCAGTAGGAGATACGATGTGTTTCGAACTCGGTTATGAAAGAAGGCGACTCTTTGACTGGAATTTGCAGAGAAGACCAGTGCGTTAAGAATGAAAGAAGTATTATGGATATCAAAAAAAGGAGTCAGCACCCTGAGCATTATCTAATACAATGAATATATATATATATATATATATACATATAATATATATATATGGATATATATACATCAGATGAATACATATATATGTATATGTATAGATATGTATATATATCTAATGAGATGTAGAATAAATATATAAAATATGTACATATATTATATAGATATGTAGATATATATACGCATAAATATATGTATAATGTATCTATATATACACATACATCTATATATAAGCCTCTCGGCTTGTACAGTCGGTAAACGTATCGGCCTTCATACGAGGGGTCAGACGGGATGGTTCGACCGCACCACCCCCACGACACGCTGAGAAATCGTGCACAATTGTCACAGGAGGTGTACATTGCACTGGTCGTGTTTGCTGCACTCACTACACACGGGTATAGGACTAGTATCGGTTTCCCACCCGACCTTCTGTCCAGCGACCTGCTGACACACATGAGCACGTCGGCTTATTCTACACAGACCGGGCCATCTCCCTCATGGGCATAGCCTGGCAAACGGCTAGGTGCTTTCACATTTGGATCCTTTATCCTTAATTATAAAGGGTACAGAAGAGAACCTATTATAATGGCTCTTTGCCAGGTCGCCGTATTAGCAATACTTGTATTATCACGGTGTAACTGCCTTATTTCGATTAAGCACGCCTCACCATCAATGCAGCAGCGCGTGGTAACCCAACGCACGACAATGTCTAAGGTAAAGCGGTTGCGTATCCGCCGGTCTAGGTCAATCCGCCCGAGCGAGTGAGTGCGAGGGCTAGGTCCATACTACCATGTCATAGCAGTGCCACGTCGCACGTCCGAACTCTTCTAGACCCTAGGTCCTCCTCACGGGTATATACGATACTCTGAGCACCCATGACTGACCAGGCCACAGTGACCTGAAATCACTAGCATGGGGGACGTGAAGGTTCAAGGCTTATACGGTCCGTCTACTGTACATCGTACATTGCTCGGCCACCTTATCACCAATCCGCTCACTGCAGGAGTATAGATTTTGGCCCTGATAAGTGATCCTCAATCTCGGCTTGTCGCATCCTCCGTGTTCTCATGCGTTTGTCCTCTGGACGCTATCTTCCGCTTGTCCATGCTTTGTCTCTCTGTCATCTTCTTCTTGGTCTCTCATGTAATCTGTCTGTCCTTGAAGTCTCGCACAGGCCTCCTTGACTTTGGAATGTTAGACTGTTCCTCGATAGTCCTCTGTACCCCAGGTTTTCTAATTCTCTGCACGGGCTCTGTACCTCCACATCAGAGCGTTACTTCTACCACGACTCGTCACAAGTCCTTTCTCGGCGGCCTTATTCTTGGTCTCACCGTCTATGTCGTACATCTTCATCTGGATCTACCGCGGCATCTGGGTAGGTGGCGGCATCTCAGGGCAGCCTGATACCTGAGCTGACGACAGCATGCCTGGAGTTGCACTGGATCTGTGGGCACGTCTATACCCAGTGCATACGCCCCATCAACAGCATCCTGGGGCGAACTGGTATGCTTTCGCGTGGTGAGATCCTGGTCCTTGCGAAGCTAACGGGGCCGCTCTCGGACAGAGGAGCACAGGAGTGTCCACTACATAATAGGACGGTTTAACACATGCTCTGACGAACATCCTGGTCTGCAGCTCTGTGGCGATCCTCTTTGACATCCTTCTCACAGCATTTAAGGTTGACCGTCTGCCAGCAGGATCCTGCTTCGGTGCTTGCGTGTCGGTTACGTACGGTCTGAATGCATATATAGGTCAGGGAACCACGATCATACACGTAAGGGCCAGATGGGAGATAAAAGGAAGGCAACACCGAAGAGGGGGTGTTAGGTAAACACTAGCGGTTATTACATAAATTTGCGGTTGGACCTGGCTGAACTACCAACTGTCTCTGATAGCATTGAGAGTAGATAAAGGAGATGACAATGGCAAACCGCAAGGATTTACTTGAACCAATTGTAGTTCCACACAGATAAGAAACAAATGTAAATCATGTAGAGTCATCAATCACGCTGCAAAATGGGGCAAAGAGCTACGTCAAGATCTGACACAGGCACTATGACAGCAACCAAACCTATTAATGAAAAAACAAAAAAAAAAAAAAAGGTTCAGTGTCCTTTTGTTCTGCATGGCATGAGGCGGAGTAATGTGTGTATAGGGTGTGTTGTTAGTGAGTTGACAGTGAGGGTGAATGAGAACAAAAGTGGGAGTGACCCCACACAAAGATTGAATCACAAAACACGAATATTAATGTTCAATATACAAAATCAAGATAAATTAGCAATGTAGCTATATAAAATTACTTCAACTACCAACATTTGAATTCACATTTAATGGAATAGCGAAAAATGTATGGCATTAATGGAATGGTGACATTTTTACAAAAAAAAAATATTTGCAAGCTTTTTAGCAAGCAAATCTTCTCGGGGGTCAGAAATTCTGACAACTCCCGAGTGTAGAGCACAACCCCGCAACCTGAAGTTTAGCGTAGTTTCCCAGGTGGGTCACATCAGATCCACAGCCATGTTTGCGCGCATAGTTATTAAGGCCACAGAGCCCGAAAAACGAGTCAGCATTCCTGATTCTCAAGTAGAACCAGACAACAGCAGCAGAACCACAAGGGCCTGCCAGTCCTAGCCGCTGGGGAGCCTGCTGGCCCCCCGTTGATCTTGACTTCCACTCAGCACCAGCTATACCTGTGGGCACCTCACTCCAACAGAAAAATCCCAAAGAGATAAGGACACCAGTAACTTCAAATAGTAGATGAGCAATATCCTTTACTATACACGAAGGTTGCCTGTCTAGCTATACAGGTTTAGAATCAATCAACGGGGCTATCCTATACCGAAAAATCCGTTTAAAATGAAGCGACTGAAGCAGGAAAATCTATAAATAACCTGCTCTTTTTTGCATATCGTGTGGGCGCTTGGTGGGGAATCACCCAAAAACATGAAAGCGACTCAAGAGGGTGAGAAAGGCTTAAACCCTATTCCTACATTAATTAATGGACCTAATGCGGGGGCACACCAACTCAAAAGTTGCCGATCGACAATAACTTGGTTTACCTGTACCTACTTTTCAAAAATTAAGGCATTTACGCAACCCCTGGGGATATCTGGGTAATCTGTGCTACAGTTAATCCCAATGGTATCAACAAAACAACAACAACCAAATTACAGGAAGTGAGGTCATGTCAAGACAGGAAAAATAATACGGTCATCCCTATATATATTATATATTATATATATATATATATATATTAATATATATATATAGATATGTATATATATATAGATATATATAGATATAATAATATATATGTATAATATATATATGTAGATATAGATATATATATATATATAGATATATATATATATATATGAATATGCATTATATATATATAATATAATATATAGATATTATAGAGATATTTATATATCTATGTGTGTGTGGTGTGTGTGGTGTGTGTGTGTGTGTCTTTGTTGCATGTTATAATGTACATCATATTTGTTTATCTATATACTACAGACACACATATAACTACATAATACACATGCACACACAAACACACACACACTAGCACACACACACACACACACACACACACACACACACAGACACACAAACACACACAAACACACATTACAACACACACACACACACACACACAGATATATTAATATATATATATATATATATAGATATATATACACACACACAACATCACACACACACACACACCACTACACAACACACACACAAACATATATACAAGTTCACACACCACACACACACACATATATATACAAGTATACACACAACACACCCACACACACACACACACACACACACACGTGCGACTGTCATCGCATCAGTGAAGTACAACTCTTACATATTAAATGCGAAGAAGATTAGGCAGTGGGTGGCCTAAGTCTAACAAGCCGGTCTGGGTTCTATAATGTGTACGGCTCATGATGAAAGAATAATTATGGTTATAAAAGTGAAAGAATAAATTCAAAAATTAAAAAAGATAGTGAGACTTTGTCGCCGGGAAGTGAGAGCGACGGGAGAGGGAAGGCGAGAACGTGAAAAGCGAATCCGGCATGGTAAGTGTTTGCGCATAGAGACAGCTGCGTGGAGGACAGCCCTGTTTTTGTGTTTGTTTTATGGTAAACCATTTAAACCGAAGACAATGAAGCTAGCGGAAGCAGCAGTGTAAAACTGAGGCTCTTGAGCCAGGGTAGACAGACAGACAGGCCTGTAGCAGAATATTTGAAATACAGGTGAGAAGAAAACCTAAAATTTGAAGTGAATTGGTAGAGGATTGCCGCAGCAACACAAAACATCAGGAGAGAGAATACTGAATGTCTGACATGAATATCACAAGAACTTAAGAAAAAGGTGGAAGAGGTAGACACCAAAATGGCAACAGTAGTCAAATCGAGGCTAAAAATCTGCAGAAAAGTTGATGAAGTAATCCAAAGCTACAGGAACTGTTAAGTAGACTGAAGAAACTCGTCAAGGGCCAGCTCTAAAAATGAAAGACGCAGAAAAGATGACGGCTATATAATGCGATCCTATCTAAAGTAAGGAAACTGTAAATGAATATGGACGGTAAGAAAAAATGGATAAGTCATAAAAACTGGTGAAACTCGCTAAGGAAAAGTGCAATCTGGCTGAGGCATAAAAAGGACCATAGTCACTATTGGAACTAATAAAGAAAAACGTATAGAGGTGGAATCGAGCGAGGACAAACCGAAGAGAAGAAACTGATTCGTAATATTCTCAAGGTTCATAAATCACGAATTCTCGGAGAAGAAATATTCATAGCCCATAGAGGTGCGGATATTCGAAAAAGGAAAGAAACGTGACATTCAATGGAATAAGCAAATCGGTAACTGATGTAAGGATGAAAGCTAAAGTCCCGGCCACACATGAAGAATATAAGAAAAATTTGGATAGGAGAAAATATGACAAAGATGACAGAGAAATACTGCAGAAAAAAAAAGAGGTAAAAAACAAAAAATGAATAAAGGGACTGAAGAATTTTTTTTTATTTGGAGGTGAGAGACCTCTAAGCAAAACAAATTTACTTTCGGAACCAAAATGAGTAGATAAACAATTCCTTTTGGCCTTGCAGCCAAAAGGAATACCAAAAGATTATATAGAAATAGTTTATACAAATATAGATGATGTATGTTCGAAGTTACTAGAAATAGATTCAGTTATTGAAAGTAATAAACCAGATGTAAAATGCATCACTGAATCCAAACTGGATCCCTCCGTAGATGATATAATATTAGGACTCAGAGACTACAATAATTGGAGAAAAGATAGGGAAATGAAAATGGAGGTGGGTAGCAATATTAACAAGGAAAAGAATTATTATGAAGGAAATACAGATTCAGCAAGACCCCATAGTAGAACTAAAGGCAACTGAGGTAGAAACACACGGAGTAAATGTAATAATAAACACACTGTACACTGCACCACATACATCGGTGTGGTCACAAGAAAAATTACCAAAAACTTATTCAAGAAATGTTAAAGAGCCTGGAAAAAATCTTGTAACTGGGGATTTTAATGGCAAAATTGACAGGGAAAGTCAGATTCGTGGAATGCAAAATTACTAGAAGACATAAATGAATTTCGTCTCTCCAAAATGCAATAGATCATACCAGGATAAGAGGACTAGATGTTTGATCTAATATTTACAAAGCATAAAGATGAAATTAAGGATATGGAGTACTGCCCTCTAGGACTAAATGCTCGTGTAATTAAGTTTAAAACACTGGCTGTTACAGGAAAACTGTAAAAGTAAGTAAGAGAAGAAAAGGAAAGTAACTCACAGCAGAGGTAATTATAGAAGCCTTAGAAATTTATTTGATGGTATAAACCGGGAAACCCTTCTGAACGAAGAGAATCTTGATAAGCAATATTTAAAATTAGACAAGTCTATAAAGGAGTAGAAAATTTTATATCAAGATTCAAAACTGAAGCAAGAAATGGCCAAAAGGTTCAGTGATAAATGCAAGTAATGAGAGAAAACAAACAGCTCCTTTGAAGAAGGTTCAGAGACATAGATCTCAGGTAGCGGTATGAAAGGTACAAAACAGGAAAAAGAAATGAGACGTAAAAT
>NW_023646058.1:0-2500 GCF_015228065.2 Penaeus monodon
TTTTTTACAAGCATTTCAATTGTGAAGACATTGTGGCAACATTTGACTTCAGTAATGCAGAAGTTCCTTGTGTTCAGGTGAGTTAATGTGATCATCTAGTTTTGGACCATTGTCTTTCTTCCAGATTGCAGTTATAGATGTAGCTCCTAAGAAATAGTTTACTTAACAAATCATGACAAAATAACTGACACATTGAAGCTTAATAGAAGTTCAAGAGTGGTTCACTTAATAAATATAATGAATTACTGACACACTAAGCTTAATATAGGTTCAAGAGGGTTTACTTAATAAATCAGCTTAATATAAGTTCAAGAGTGGTTTACTTATAAATCATGACAAACTGCTGAACACTTATGCTTAATATAAGTTCAGGAAGGTTTAACCAGGATTCCAGAGGTAGTGATTTTAAGTTTGATAGACTTTTGTTATTCAGTATAAAGATTCTTATAGTTGACAGATCCTTATGCAGAAAAATGTAATTAGAATAGAATTGGTCTAATTTATTTGACGGAATTGTGAATATCAGGGAGAGGATATAAGGCTGTAATATCTCAGCTTCATAAGGCAATGGGATATATATACATTTGTTTCTGTTGTCAGTTAATGTTATTATTTCTGAGTTTGGAAGTTAGTACAGTTAAATGTCACTTAAATGACTCTCTATGGCATGAGACAATAAAATCCTTTTTTTTTTTTTTCCCAAGATGTCAAGGTCCAAACCCCTGTTTTCATAATACAATAAATGAAATGAGTAAAGAATGGAACACATCTGACTGTTCATCTCAACCTTGTCTATAGTTTATAGGAACCTGGCTCCTGCATTAATTAAGTAAGGTTCAGCTATATATAAAAAATTAAGAATTTCATCCCCAAACAACTATCCATTATTGAATATTAAATATATCTATAAAATTAAAACTCTTTCCAGTACTCAGTAACCCTGCAGAGTGAGGAAGTAATAAGTGAAGCATGCCGTCAGCGTCCGTCCCAGAAGCCCATGCTGGTCCCTTACAGCAAGGCTCACGAAGTGTGCCTAAACATGACGCACACTAACCTCTTGTTACCATCCCCCTACACGTCACGCCAACTTTCACGTCGGATCTTGGTGAGTCGTTTATGTGGTATTCACTTAGGCTTTGTGGCTTTTGAATTAGTGATCTAGATAGACTGTGGCCCCTTAATGATAGAGGTTTATGCAATTTGGATGACTGCACTCATGATTTTATTATTTAAAGTAATGTCTTACAGTTGGTTTGAGCTTTATGAACATAGTGTACTTATTGTTGGCTTTGCATTGAGTAAATTCAACTAATACAACTATGTTTTGTATGTGCTTCTTGGACTGCAGGAAGTACACTTTAAATTAGAATTATTTATCTTATCACTGTTATTCTTTTATTTATTATTTTCGCCACAGTGAGTCTACAGTGGCGGCTTCACTTTGAGTTTGTAAAGAGCAAATCAGAAGTGCCAGGGCCCTCCACTCCCCAGAACCCAGAGACCAGATCGAGTGGCGAGCACCGAGTGCGCTGGAAATCGAGACCATGGTGTGGGATCTGCCCATTACAGTCTTGCAACAACCCCAAGTCAGTTGCTCAAGCCATCTGTATGCCAGCCCAGCAGACCTTGAAACTGTAGTTCTTTTTGTTTTTAATTTTGAATATATTTTTTAGTTGTGTTTGAACCATTACCAGAACTTGTAATTACAAACTGATTTTTTATGTGAAATTTTTATATTATATTGTTTACTTGTTTGTTTCACAGAAGGATAATGTGGTAGTTAGTATTCATATTACTGTATTAACATAAAGAATTGATCATAAATATATTTAGTCGGCTACCATCGACACTTTAATACTGGGAGGATGTTGTATAGGACATATACTAGTATGTACAAGCAGTAGCATCCAAAATTGTACTTTCCTGTTTATACAAATATATTTTTCTCAGTCACTTTGGTGTACATTGGATATTTGTACCTTAAAAAAAAAATATATTTTTTTTTTGTAGACTTCATCAGGGACCTAGTCTGTATTATATATTTTATACATTTTATGAACTTCATATTTCTGCTAGATAAAGATGAAACTTGTTATCTAGTATATGTAAATTTGACGGAAAAGCTTTACACATTTTACCATGAGGAAAATTTAATAATCTTTAATTAACTTTACAAGTGTTACTGTAAGAAAGATCTTTTAATATGAATTTGTTGTTAGTTTGTAGGACAAGGATGTAAATATACTATTTATTGCCGGTTATTGTAACTAGTTTTTACTCGAGAGTAAGGACAAGGGGCCAAAGAGTGAATGTAACTGTGTAGATTACAAAAGGACGGGATATTTTCCCTCCTAATATTATAAAATACGTCTTCCTTTTGCATATTTGCTGCAAGGAATGGAATGGATTTTACAGGTACAATCAAGCATTACTTTAACTGAAATATGTTTTAAATAAATTTATCATTTCCTTGTGTTTTGCTTCTATCCATTTAGGTGTT
>NW_023646059.1:0-7821 GCF_015228065.2 Penaeus monodon
CCCGCGTCCCCCCACACACACACACACACCACACACACACACACCGCGCGCACGCACGCACAGCACACATGCACATATACACGAGCGCACGTGGGCAAGCAGACAGACATATGACACAAAACACACACACACACACACGCAATACACATACGCACATACGCACCGCACTCACGCACACACACACCCCACACACCCACACACACTCACACACAACAAAACACACACCACACACATACACACACAACACACAACACACACACACCCCAACACACACAACACACACACACACACCACACACACATAATATTATTATATATATTTTATTATATAATTATTTTTTTTTTTTTTTTTTTTACGGTGGGTTTCATGTTTGAGCCGCCGTGGTTACAGCATGAACTTAAATTTGCATTTTTTCATGTTGTGATGCTTTTGGAGGAGTACGTGGTAGGGTCCCCAGTTCCTTTCCACTGAGAGTGCCGGTTTTCCCTTTTTTAGGTAATCATTCTCTTAATTTATCCGGGCTGGGCCCAGCACGACTTGGGCTGGCTTGGCCATGGAGTTCCATGATTTTCTTGGCAATTTAAAAGCGTGTCAGTTTTATATACGCACAAACACGCACACACTCGCACATAAAACGGTAAGTCACGGTAACAGCGGCACTCTCCGTGGAAAGGAACGGGGAACCCTACCACGTACTCACTCAAAGAGCATCACAAAATGAAAACTAAAATTAAGAAATCATGCTGTGACCACGGCGGCTAAAACATGAACCTACCGTTAAAAAAAAAAATATATATATATGTTTTTTTTTTTTTTCAACGGTATAGCTCATGTTTGAGGGGCCCGTGGTCACAGCATGATACTTAATTGTAGTTTTCATGTTGTGATGCTCTTGGAGTGAGTACGTGGTAGGGCCCTCAGTTCTTTTCCACGGAGCGTGCCGGTGTTACCTTTTGGGTAATCATTCTCTCTATTTATCCGGGCTTGAGAGGGAACTTGGGCTGGCTTGGCCACCCAGTGGCTAGGTAGGAAATCTAGGTGAAGTTCCTTCCCAAGGGAACAAGTGCCGGTCAGTGACTCGAACTCAGATTGCCGTCGTGATAGTCTTGAGTCCGATGCTCTAACCAGTAGGCCACCGCGGCCTCTGTAAATGTCTAGTGACTAAATTCCCCAATTTTTAAAGTAAATTTTAATTTTATTGAGAAAAATGAACCATAACTGTGGTAAACAACTGACTACCTTCCGTCAGTCATCAAGGCTGACACGCATCTCCTCGGGAACCCTTGTGTCATTTTTTTTCTTTCCTCACACTTACACATTTTCTTTTCTTTTCTTACACCCTTCTAGATGTCTCCTTCTTTACGAAACCAGTATCGCCTACAAAAGTTCATGCACGCAGTCACACCTCTAAAAAAAAAAAAAAAAAAAAAAAAAAAAACAGACAGAGTGAGTGAGTGATGAGTTTGACAAATACTTGGCGCCACGTTGACATCATGACTTGAGTAATTATACTGGGGTCCCCAGGAGGTAGTTGTTTAGGTAATCATTGTCTCAGCCCACCATCATATCTACGATAGACTCACCCACTACCGTATTAGTTTTGACTCACATGCACGCGCGCGATGTGCGTGCAGATTTGCATGGGTTTGCTGAAGTTTGGGTAAGTAATTTTTTTTTCTGCAGTGGCTGTTAGAAAAAAAAAAAACACACCCCACACCATACCTATCCTTTCACCTTGATTGCCTACCTAGCCACTGGGTAGCCAAGCCAGCCCAAGTCAAGTGCTGGTCCTAACCCCGGATAAATAGAGAGAATGATTACCTAAAAAGGTACCACCGGCACTCTCCGTGGAAAGGAACTGGGGACCCTACCACGTACTCACTCCAAAGAGCATCATAACATAAAACTACAATTAAGTATCATGATCTGACCACGGCGGCTCAGACATGAACCACCGTAAAAAAAAAAAAACTATATAAAACATGTGTGGTGTGTGTGTTTTCCAGGTAATTAAAAACTACATTCTAAAAAAATGATCGGAATTAGATGTAGTCCAGGCATTCGCAGGCCAATCAAAACAAAGGTTCTGGGAGAGACACGTAGTCTCGTCCAGTAGAATAATACAAACACGGAAAAAGGCCAAATCATTATCCCTTTGCCCTTCCGCACTGGGGTTTGAAATCGACAGCAAGTACATACCTGTGATTGTTGGCAGAAATGGACAGATGCGGCAACACTCGAGTAACTGAGCGGCACGAAGATCTACACGCCATTTCAGGAACTCAGCAAAAGAATGTGGTCATTTGTCGTCTAGCCAAGAGGCTGCCAGTGTCGTATTGACCGAAAAGTGAAGATCATGGCAGACTTCGATACGAGAGTGTACCGGAACATTGTTTTTCCCCCTGGGAGCAGGGTCAGCAGTAGAGAAATGACTCACTTGAGGGTCACGACCGGCGTGCGCGTGATGGTATAGTAGACTAGGGACAGCACGACATTCAAGTTGTGTGCGTTGTCCCAGGCAAACTCGACGAGGCCGCCGAACTCATACAGATTTCGTGGAGGAAAGATACTTTAGAATGCTTTTGTCCCGTGGCAACCCCCTCTGTGGGAATGGGTTGAAGACGCCCTCAAGAATGGCAAAAAGCGCAAGATGGAGCAGGAGGCGCAGAAGAAGAAGAAGCGTCAGCGGAGGAAACTTGGGAAAGAGAAATTGCGTGAGGGTCGTTCAGACATTGCATTTCAAGTGAAGAATTTCCCTATGCAGTGATGTAAGTTTACGGTCTGAGTATGAGAACAATTGTTTATTGCACAAATCTAAAGATAAGTGCCAGTGCAATGTTGTGCCCTATATGAAAATAAGAAAAATATGATGTTTATAAACATTTGAACACGTGGAAAATTAATTTATGCACACAAACACACACACACACACACACACACCAATATATATATATATATATATATATATATATATATATATATATATATATATTATATATATATTATATGATTACGTAAAAGGTACCACCAGGACTCTCCGTGGAAAGGAACTGGGGACCCTACCACGTACTCACTCCAAGAGCATCACAACATGAAAACTACAATTAAATAATCCATGAACCTACCGTTAAAGAGAATATATATATATATATATATATATATATATTATATAAAATATTAATATATATATATATATATCTATATATAACGATAAAACCGCACGCATTGTGCATTCAGGCGCACGCACATCGACCGTCTGTGTGTGCATAGATCAATATCCACGTGTGAAAATATTTACGTGCACGGACACACACATCCACACACACGCACACATACGTACACAGACGGTCGATGGCCGTGTGTCTGAAAAACACAATATGCATGAGGATTTATCGTTATCATCCATGATTATTATGTGTGTGCGTGTGCGTGGTGTGAGGAAGTTTCATCATCATCATCAAGGGGCTAACGCCGACGGGGCACATGGCCGCATCCACAATTCGCTTCCAGCCACGAGGATACCTCGAGGCGAGTCTCCAGGCAGGCACACGGCCATCTCTAATTCCTCGCGACAGGTCTCGTCGAGCTGCCCAGCCATGATCTCCTCCACCCAGGTTGTCCTCGCAGGGAGACAGCCTGATGGGGAGGGTCGTCCATAGGAGGCAAAGCTAGGTGGCCATATAGCCTGAGTTGGCGATACCCGGTATGCAATACAGGTCCATCCAGTCTCACGGTGTAACCCCGGTTGGACACGTGGTCCTGCCAACTTTTACCCATGATCCAGCGAAGGACTTGTTACAAAAGGCATCAGGCAGACCCCAAAAGACCTGGGTAGGCTCCAGGTTTCGTTTTTCATAGAGCAAACTGCAGTATCAAGGCCTTTGAAACACGCAGTTTGGGTCCTTCTGCAAAGGTCCGACATCTCCAATGCTCTGTTGATCGATTTCTGGTCCTGTTGCCAGACCAATCCTCTACTGACTTCGTCTTGCAACCCAGAGATATAGACACGCTCCCAAGGTTGTAAACTTTCTGAAACTTAAACGTCCTCGCCGCAAGGGCATAATCGATGAACGGTTCCCTAACAGGCCCCAAAGTCCTGAATCTTGTCTGGTCCAGAGACCTCTAGCCTAGGGTTCGCCTCTTTGCTAAATGCATCAGACCCGCCACAATTGACTCCAAGTACTCATAGGATGCAACATCGTCGGCAAGTCAAGGTCTGAGACCTAATATTCCTAGGTGCTCCACATTGACTTGCTAACCTGCATTAAATATTAAGTTATGCCACACAACACACAACACCACACACACACACACACACACACACACACAACACACACACAACACGTACTCAAAACACACACACAAGATACACACACACACACTCACACACACACAAGAACATGCACACACACAAGAACATGCACACACACAGATCACACACACCCCACATACTCCACACATACACACACAAAAAATGCCCCACACACAGACACACACCCCCACAATACTCCCCCCACACACCCCACACCCACACACGCACACACACACACCCAAACACAAACCGCCACACACACCACACACCACACATACACAGCGCGCGCGAACCACACACACACACAAAGAAAATGCACACACACACATACACACACACACACACACACACACACACCCCACACAAACAAAACATACACACTACTATCACGCACACAACACACAGATACACAAAACGCGCGCAGACGCACACACACACATACACACGTACACACACGCGCACACAACACACACACACACTCACATACACACGCGCGCACCCCACACACACTCACAACAAGAACATGCACACACACAGATACACACACACACATACACACACACACACACACACACACCATACTCACACGCACAACACCACACACACACCCCACACACACATAAACATACCCCTCACGCACACACACCACCCACACACACACACACCACGCGCGCGCGCACACACACACACACAAACAAGAACATGCATATACACAGATACACACCACACACACACATACTCACACACATACACACACAAGAAAATGCACACACACAGATACACACACACACTACCACGCACACATACTCCACCACCACCCCACACACCACACCACACACACACCACACACACACACAGTACGCGCGCGCACACACACCCCAAAACACACTTACACACACACACACATACACACGCGCGCGCGAACACACAACACACACAAGAAAATGCACACACACACACACACACACACACACACACACACACACACACACACACAACAAAGATATACACACATACTATCACGCACACGGGGCCGCGGTGGCCGAATGGTTAGAGCGTCGGACTCAAGACTGTCACGACGGCAATCTGAGTTCGAGGGTTCGAATCACCGGCCGGCGCGTTGTTTCCCTTGGGGCAAGGAACTTCACCTCGATTGCCTGCCAAGCAGCAGCCAAGTCAGTGCCGGTAAATAGAGAGGGTTTGACTCGGGAAAAAAAAAAAAAAAAAAAAAAAAAAAAAAAAACACCGGGCGGAAGGCAATGGCAAACCACCGCTCTAAATTGCCAAGAAAATCATGGAAGCCCAAATCGTCAAGGCCGCGGTGGCCGAGTTGGTTGGAGGCGTCGGACCGGACTGTCACGACGGCAATCTGAGTTCGAGGGGTTTGAGTCACCGGCCGGCGCGTTGTTTCCTGGGCAAGGAACTTCACCTCGATTGCCTACCTCCATGGGTGGCCAAGCCAGCCCCAAATCAGTGCTGGTCCCAAGCCCGGATAAAATAGAGAGAATGATTACCTAAAAGGGACCACCGGCACTCTCTGTGGAAAGGAACTGGGGACCCTACCACGTACTCATCCAAGAGCATCACAACATGAATCCTACAATTAAGTATCATGCTGTGACCACAGCGACTCAGACATGAAACAACCGTTAAAAGAAGATCACGCACCACACACACAGAGATACACATACGCGCGCAGACGCAAAACACACACATAACACGACACACACACACACACACACACACACACCACTCACATAACACGGCGCAAAACACACGCCCCTCACAACTACCATACACACACACACCACACACACATGCACACACACACAAGCGCGCGCGCGCACACACACATACAATACACACTTAAAACACACACACAACACGCACGCGCGCCACGCACGCACGCACGCGCACAACACACACACACACACACAACACACACACACACACACACACACACACATATATATATATATATATATATATATAATATATATATTTTTTTTTTTTTTTTTTTTTTTAACGGTAGGTTCATGTCTGAGCCGCCGTGGTCACAGCATGATACTTAATTGTAGTTTTCATGTTGTGATGCTTTGGAGTGAGTACGTGGGAGGGGCCCCAGTTCCTTTCCACGGAGAGTGCCGGTGGGACCTTTTTAGGTAATTATTCTCTCTATTTATCCGGGCTTGGGACCAGCACTTGACTTGGGCTGGCTTGGCCACCCAGTGGCTAGGTAGGCAATCAAGGTGAAGTTCCTTGCCCAAGGGAACAACGCGGCGGTCGGTGACTCGAACCCTCGACTCAGGCGGGGATTGTTTCTTAATGCCAAGAAAATAAGATCATGAAGATTCAAAGATAACCGGCAATGAACAATGATGAACATGTTACAATAAATGGAATGATTGTGGAAAATGTGAAAGAGTTCACTTATCTTAGAGCTGTTTTACTAATACATATGATGATTAACGGAGATAAAAGAAGAATTGCCATTGCAAAAAACGCCACAATTGCTCTCAAAAACATCTGGAAAGACCGAAGCATTACCTTACGGACAAAGCTGAGGTTATTGAACTCATTAGTTTTCCCAATTGCATCATATTTTTCTGAGTGTTGGGTGCTGAAGTAGATAGACAAAAAAAGATCAAAAGTTTTGAAAAGTGGTGTTACAGACGAGTACTGCGTATTTGCCGGACAGAGTATTAGCTGGACAGAGAAGAAGACGAATGATGAAGTGCTGAGAAAAATAAATTGTAAAGGGCCGGCTGTTGGGACATCTTGAACAGGAGGAAATTAAAGTTTATTGGTCATGTGATGAGAGTAAAAGTATTGAGAAAGACTTGTTGACAGGGATGGTGATAGGAAAAAAAGGAAGAGGCAAACCGAAGACAAGACTGAGCGCAACATCAAGGATATTTTCGGGCTGTCGATGGTACAAGTGGAAAGAAAAGCAAGCGTAAGATCGAGTTTAGTGGCGAAGGATGGTGGAGAGGTCCACGGCTGCTCAAACATGAGCATACCGTTTTTAAAGATGATGATGAGGTCATATTTGAGCGGCCGTGGTCACAGCATGATACTTAATTGTAGTTTTCATGTTGTGATGCTCTTGGAGTGAGTGCGTGGTAGGGGCCTCAGTTCCTTTCCACGGAGTGCCGGTGTTACCTTTTTGGTAAACATTCTCTCTATTTATCCGGCTTGAACCAGCATGACTTGGGCTGGCTTGGCCACCCATGGCTAGGCAGGCACTCGAGGTGAAGTTCCTTGCCCAAGGAAAAAGTGCCGGTCAGTGACTCGACCCTCAACTCAGATTGCCGTCGTGATAGTCTTGAGTCCGATGCTCTAACCAGAGGCCACCGCGCCTCTTCAAGTCTAGTGACTAAAATTCCCAATTTTTAAAGTAATTTAATTTTATTGAGACAAAGACCAAACTGTGGTAACAACTGACTACCTTCCGTGATCAGTCTTGGAGGTTTTTTTTTTTTTTTTTTCCGATGCTTTCGAACCCAGTT
>NW_023646060.1:0-2500 GCF_015228065.2 Penaeus monodon
TTTAAAAAAGAAAATTTTTTATCATTATTTCAATTATACATTATATTGCAATTATTGCAGTTATAATTATGATTTGGCAACTATACTAATAACAACTACAATAATAATAGCAATACAATATAATAACAATAATAACGTTTTTATGATAATTACTTATATCATTAAATTAATTAATATCGTTATTACTGTAATTATTACTGTTATAATGATTATCTTAGATATTATACTACCAGTAAAAATAATAATAATGATAATAATAACAATAATAATATTAAGAACAATATTATAACGATTATTATTATCATTATTATTATTATCATTCTTATTGTTATTATTATTATTGTTATTATTACAGTTATGATATATTTTTTGGCTATAATACTAATAATTAAAGTAATAATAATAATAATAATAATAACAATAATAATAATAATAATGATAATAGTAATAATATCAATAATCATAAAATGTTATCAAAATTCTCTTTATTCTCACTTTTATCCTCATTATTCTCATGATTAATACAATTCTGGTAATTATTATCATTATTACCCTAATAATTGCCAAAATCATCAAATGAGTCGAAAATGCGTCATTTTGGAGTATACTCTCAAAATGCTATATGTCGCTAGATTTTGCCGCTTTTTCGACTTTTGGGAATTTTTTTCTTTTACCCTCTTTTGTTATATATGGACACAATTCCTGTTATTATCATCATTATTATCATGATTATCATCCTTATTATCGTTATCATCATCATTATCATCATTATTGCAATTATTATCATCATTATTGCAATTATTATAATTACCATTGCAATTATTGATGTTATAATATATAATTTGGCAACTATACTATTAACAACTACAATAATAATAGTAATAACAATAATAATAACAATAATAACATTTTTATGATAATTACTTATATCATTATTTTAATTAATATCGTTATTACTGTAATTATTACTGTTATGATATATTTTTTGGCAATAATACTAATGATTAAAGTAATAATAATAATAATATAATAATAATAATAATATAATAATAATAATAATATAATGATAATAGTAAATATCAATAATCATCAAATGTTATCAAAATTCTCTTTATTCTCACTTTTATCCTCATTATTGTCATGATTAATACAATTCTGGTAATTATTATCATTATTACCCTAATAATTGCCAAATCCAAATGAGTCGAAAAAAAAGGATTTTGGGGTATAATCTCAAAAGGGTATATTTCGCAGATTTTGCCGCTTTTTCGCTTTTTTTTGGGAATTTTTTTTTTTTTACCCTTTTTTTTTAATTGGACACAATTCCTGTTTTTTCATCATTTTATCATGATTATCATCCTTATTACGTATCATCATCATTTCATCAATCATCATTATCTCATCATTATCATCATATTGCAATTATTATAATCATTATTGCAAAAAGATTTTTTTCATTTTGCAATTATTATCATCATTATTGAAAAATCTCTTATTTCAAATTTTTATCTTAATTTCAATTTTGCAGTTATAATATTATTTTGGAACATACTAAACACTCAAATAAAAATACAATAAAAATAAAAATAACAAAATAACTTTTTTATGTAAATACTTATACATTATTTTTTAATTCGTTATTACTGTAAATTATTATGTTTAAAAAATTTCTTGGCAATTATACACCAGTAAAAAAAATAATTGATAATAATAAATAATATATTAATAACAATATTATGATTATTTTGTTTTTATTATTTTATTATAATTAAAGTAAAAAAATAAAAATAATATAAAAATAATAATAAAATAATAAAAATTTTGTAATAAAATCAAATCATCAATTTTTCAAAACTCCTTTTTCTCACTTTTTTCCCCCATTATTGTCATGATTATCAATTCGGTAATTATTATCTTATTCCCTAATTTGCCAAACACAAAAGAGTCGAAAAAAAAGTCATTTTTTGGGGTATACTCTCAAAAAGGGTATATTTCGCAGATTTTGCCGTTTTTCGACTTTTGGGAATTTTTTTTTTTTTTTAAAACCCTTTTTTGTTTTATTGGAGACAAATTCCTGTTATTATATCTTATTACATGATTTCATCCTTTTATCGTTTCATTATCTTATCATCTTATCATAAATTTTTACAAATTTTTTCATTTTATTGCAATTTGATAAAATAAAATATTAAATTTTAAAAACATTTATAAGATTATTATTATTATTATTATTATTATTATTACGATCATTATTTTATTTTATTGTTATTATTATTATTGTTTTATTACAGTTATGAAAATATTTTTTTGGGGGAAAAATACTAATTTAAAGTAATAAAAATAAAATAAATTTAATAATAATAATAAAATTTGATTATAATAATTCAATATCTCAAATGTTATCAAAAATTCTCTTTTTTTCTCACTTTTTCCTCATTATTGTCTAATTACAATTCTGGTATTTTATCATTTTACCCTAATAAATTTCCAAAACATCAAT
>NW_023646061.1:0-2500 GCF_015228065.2 Penaeus monodon
ACAACCACAAAAAAAAAACCCCCGAAAAAAAAAAAAGGGGCCCCACCCCCAAAAACACACACACCCACCCCACCAAAACCACACACACAAAAAAACACACAAAAGACACACACACACACACACACAAAAAAAAAAAAAATATTATTATATAATTTATAATAATAATTTTTAAATATAGAAATTTTTAGATTTTATATTAAAATTTATATAATATATAAAAAATTTAAATGCCCTTAAAACCCACAAAACAAAAAAAAACAAAAACACACAAACAACAAACAACAACACCCAACACCCCCATCACACCCCAACCCACCCCAACACACACACAAACCAACAAAACCCCCCCCACACACACACACACCACACCACACACACCCCCCAAAATTTATTTTTTTTTAAAATTATATATTAAAAATTATATAATTTATTATATATATATTTAATATAATAATATAAATTTATTTATTTTTTTTTTTCTTTATTAAAGTATTAATAAATTAATAAAAAATTAAATAATATATAAATTATTATTTTAATTAATATAAACCATATATATTTTTTCGGGAATATAAAAAAAAAAAAAAAAAAAAAAAAAACAAAAACCCCCACCCCCCACAAAAAAAAAAAAAAAAAAAAAAATATTTTTTTTTTTTTGTTAATGATATAATATTTTTTTATATATTATAAATATAAATTTAATAAAAAATAAAAATAATTATTTTTTTTCCCTTATAATTTTTTATTTATATAAATATAATATAATTTATATATATATTTTTTTTTTTTTTTTTTTTTATTTTTCATATTTGAAAAATAAAATATATATAAAAAATTTATATATTCTATATATATATAATATAAAAATAATAATATATTGTTTTTTGTGTGGGGTGGTGTGTGTTTTGGTGTGTGGTGTGGTGGTGTGGGGGGTGTATTTTTTTTTTTTGGTTTTTTTAATTTTTATTAATAATTAAAATATATATAATTATTTTTATATAAAATAAAATATATTATTATTAATTTATGTGTGTGTGTGTGTGTGTTGGTGTGTGTGTTTGTGTGTTGTGTTGCCATTATTTTATAATTTTATTAATGAATAATAATAAATTTTTTCTTTTTTATTTTTTTTTTTTGGTTTTTTTGTGGGGTTGTTTTTGGGTTTTTTTTGTTGTGTGGGGATTTTTTTTCGTTGGGGACGGGAATTTTTTTAATTAAAATAAATTATTATTTAATGGGGGGGGGGGGGGGGGGTTTTTTTGGGTTTTAAGCTTTTTCCAGGGGAAACGGGTGGGCTTGCCTCCCTCCCCCCCCCCCCTCAAATTTTTTCCGGCCCCTCGTTTTTTTTAATTTTCGCAAGTTGTTAAAAAATTTTCCCCCGCCCCAAAGGGTTTTTCCTAGGGAATGCCTTTTTCCGGGACAAAAAAAAAACCCCATTGGCGCCCCTTCCCCGGGACTGTTTTCACCCTGGGGGGAAACCCGGGGTTTTCCCTTATTTCACAATCGCTCGGAAGCCCGATCCGCAAAGTTGGGGGGTTTTAAAGAACCCGTGTGAATGGGGTTTTATAACCCCACCCGAACTCGCAAAACTTTCCCAATAACGGGACAACCCCCAAATACACTTTTAAAATTTATCAAAATTTTGATAAATTATAAAAAAATTTTTACAAAAATTTGTGTAATTTTTTGTATAAAAACCAACAACCCCCACAAAACACCACCCCCAAACACCACACCAACACCCCAAACAAAATTAATATATAATAATTATATATATTATTATATATAAATAATTATATAATATTATATGAATTTGAATTATTTTTTATAATATATACAAAAAACAACACCAACACCAAACACACACACACACCACACACACACACACCATAAAATTAATATAATTTTTATATTATATAATATATATAATATATTTTAATATATGATTCTATTTAATTAATTAAAAAAAAAAAAAAAAAAACCCCAACAACAAACAAACAAATAATTATATATATTAATATAAAATATATAAAATATATATTAATTTAAATGTTTGTTTTTTTATTATAGATAAAAACAATTATAAATTAATAAAAATATATATATATATATACTAATATATTTAATTATAATATATATATAAAATAATGTTATTTTTATTAATTTTTAAAATTTTTATATATTATTATATATATATTAAAAATATATTTTTAATATAATAATATATAAAAATATTATATTATAATTATTATAATATATATTTATATTTAATATTAAAATTAGAATAATTTATTTATTATTATATTTTAAATATATATATCTAATTTAAAATATTAATTTTGAAATATTATATATGTTTAAATTAAAATATTAATTATATATTATACTTTAATATATTTTTATAATATATATTTTTAAATATAATATATTATTTTATATATTTTATGTTGAATAATATATTTTTAAAATTTCTTTAATATATATACTAAATTATTATACT
>NW_023646061.1:5000-7819 GCF_015228065.2 Penaeus monodon
TGTTGTGGCGTGTGTGGGGTACGGTGTGTGTGTGTGTGGTGTGTATGTATGTGTATGTGGTTGTGTGTGTGTGTGGTGTGTGTGTTTGTGTGTGTGGTGTGGTTTTTTTACTTTAATAATATATATTTTTAATAAAATATATTAATATACTTTTATAATATATTTAATTTTTATTTGTTAAAAATATTATATATATTATATATTTAATGTGTTTTTTTTTTTTTGTTTTTTTTTTTGGGATTTTTTTTTTTTTTTTTTTTTTTTTTTTTTTTTGGGGGTGTTTTAATAAAATTATTTATAAAAAATTTAAAAAAAAAATAAATAATATATAATATATATATATTAGTTTATATATATTTTAAAATATAAATATATTATTTATTTTTATATTATTATATTTTTTTAAAATATATTTTTTAATATTAAAATTTTTAATATTATTAATATTTTATAAAAAAAAAAAAAAAAAACCCAAATTATAATTATATATATATATGTAATTTTATAAAATGTATATATGTATTTTTTTTTTAAAAATTTACTTTATTTTTGAAATTTATTTAAAAAATTTTTTAAAATAATTTTTATATTTATTTTATATAATATATAAAAATTTTTTGGGTTTTTAAATTCGTTTTTGGGGTTTGTTTTTTTTTAAATTGAAATTTATTGTTTGGAAATTTTTTAAAAATTTGAAATTAAAACCCTTTCTTCACCCTTTAAATTTGAAAGAAATTAAAAGTCTTTTTGGGGGCTTTTCGTTGGGTTTTCCTCTTTCCCCTCTTTTCTTATTCTTTCAAAAAACAATTCTTTCCCCTTCCCCCACGGGTTTTAGAAAAAAAATCGCTCCTTTTCCCCTTTCCTTTTCCCTTTCTCTCTTTCTCTCTCTCCCTCTCCCTTCTTTCCCCCTTTTTTTCCCTCTCTTTCTCTTTTTCTCTCTTTCTCCTTTTCTTCTTTTTTCTTCCCTCTCTCTCCATCTCCTCCTCTCTCTCCCTTTTTCCCCCTTCTTTTCTCTCTCTCTCTCTTTTCATTCTCCTCTCTCTTCCCGCATTAATTTCCATCCCTTTTTTCTTCCTCTTTTTTCCGCTGTCTGGCTTCTACCCTCCTTCCTCTAATCCCCAAAATATCTCCACCCCCCCCCCCCTTTCCTAGCAGCAGTTACTAGTTTTTTGGGCCCTCCCCCATCCCTTCCGCTTTCTGAGAAATTAAAGATTTTTGAGGAGGGGGACCCTTTCGCCACGCAGGAAAAATTACATGTTCCTCGTCCCCCTTGCCCCTTTTGCCCCCCTTTTCCCTTTTCCGACCCGGGGAACGTCCTAATGCCCGAAAAAACACTCGGGAACAAGGGGGTCTGCCCTCGCCTTCCTTGGTAGCGGGTGGTGAGGGGTTTGTATTTAATTTTAAGGTTTAATTTCTAAATCTGTCAATCTTTGTTTTGGGGGGTTTTTTCGACGGCCTTCCATAGCGGAGTTTAAGGGCTCTGCGGTTGTTGGGAAATTTCTGCTTTGATTTGTGCTCCGGTGATCGTTTTGAGGAGGATTCAGAGATTTTTCTTTTGGGAGTCGTTTTTGGGTTTTCGTGTGCCCTTTTGGGGTGCTTGGTGATCGTGAATGTGGGTGTCTTGTAAAAATATCTAGTAATGTATGTTCCATTTTGAATCAAACGACAGCATTTAACCCTCGCGTGAATCCACCCGCGCCCTCCTCAATAAAAGATCCCCCCACAAAACACACACGGCGCGCACACACACACCCCCACCACACACACAACACACAACCACACCACACAACAACCACACAACCCCAAAACACACACCCAACACAAACACACGTTTTAACCCTCCCCCCAACCCTCTTTTATTAAAAAGGGCTGAGCTCGGGAATTCACTCAGTCGGAAAATGAGTCACTCGCCCCCCCTGCGCGCGGGGCTTAAGGCTCTGAGGAAGCCAAGCTTCCAGAAATTGGGAGGAGAGTTTCGAGGTTACGGAAGAAAGTTAAGAAAAAAGGAAATAAAAAAAATGGGAAAGGAAAGGGACGAAAAAATTTAAAGAATGGAAAGAAACGAGAAAGGAGGGAGGAGGGGAAAAGGGGAAAACTAAGAATGCCATAGAGAAAAAAAAGACGTTAGAATTCCGAGACTAGGAAAAGGGGGATAAAGAAGGCTGTGGGGAGAAGGGGGTGAGAAAAAAGGTACAAAAGAAAGGAAAGGGAAGGGGGATGAAACTAGGGATGGAGGCCGAGGGGGGTAGGAAGAGAAAAATTTTTAGGAGAGGAGAGAAGAGAGAGAGAAGAGGAGAGAGAGAGGGGAGGGAGAGAGGGGAGAGTTAAGAGAGAGAGGGAAAAGAAAGTAAGGAGTAAAGGGATAAAAAATAAAAGAGGGGGGCGAAAAAACAAAACTTAAAAAATTAACATTTTTCCCTTAAATTTCTTCATAAAGGGGGAATTCAACGGTTCCAATCAACCAAAAAAAAAAGAAAGAAAAAAAAGGGCCGTCCCTCTCCCCCCCCCCATTGGAAAAAGGAATCAATTCCCTTAACGAAGAAAAGATGATAGAGACAAAAAATTAAGCGAATATTGGCAGCGTTTGTGTGGGCTTTTGGAAAAACAAAAGAAACCACACGAAAAAACCCCAGCTCAGAAATGAAAAAAATCAATAATTAACTTCAAACAAAATCGATCCAATTAGAGGGGAAACGTCGATCCCTGCCCCCCTTTGACCCCAGAGGGGGGGGCCAACCCCCCCCCCCCCCCCCGGGCGGGGCGCCCCCCCAGGGTTTTCCAGTGGGTCCCCC
The DNA here is from genome assembly GCF_015228065.2 of Penaeus monodon. Classification (NCBI taxonomy): domain Eukaryota; kingdom Metazoa; phylum Arthropoda; class Malacostraca; order Decapoda; family Penaeidae; genus Penaeus; species Penaeus monodon. Next base: position 7,793 of record NW_023646061.1, read on the forward strand.
CCCGGCCCCGCCCCTTTTTTTGGCCCG
>NW_023646062.1:0-7819 GCF_015228065.2 Penaeus monodon
GGGGTATATTTTATGTGTAAAATGTATTATACATTATATATATATATATTATATAAATATATATTATATATATATATATATTATATTATATATATATCAGTTGGACATATTCAAATTTTTAATACTCATGAGAATAAAAAAATATTTGTTTATATAAAAATTTATTATATAATTTTAATTTTATTATTATATAATTATTTATATTATATATTATATTTTATATTTATAAAATTTATATTATTATAATATATAATATATATATATTATATAAAAATTTATAATATATTTATATATTATATATATTGGGCCCATTAAACATTTTTATAATATATTATTATATTATATTAAAATTATATATATATTTTAAAAAAAATATTTATTTTTATACCTAGTACATATAAAAAATATACATAATATGAATCTAGATCATTTATAATAATCTTATATTAAAATATATAATAAATAATATTAATTTTATATATATATTTATATTATTATATATATATATATTTATATATATTTGAATATAAGATAATTTTAAATTGATTATTTTTATTATATGTAATTTTTTATTGTACTATGGTATAAATAATATATTAATAATATATATATTTTTAATTAATATTATATATATATATATAATTTAAATTTTTTTCCCTGTATATATATATAAATTATATACTATATATAAAATTATATATATTATGTGATATATATAATATATATATAAAATATTTATATATAAATTAAATATAATTAATATTATTTTTAATTATATTTATAATATTATAATAATATATATATATTTATTATTATATATATTTTTCTTATTCTCTGATATAAAAATTTAATGAATATTCCAACTGTATATATATATATAATAATATATATATTTATATAAATATATAATATTAATATATAATATTTATGTATACATACTTTTCACCAAAAAATAACTTTCAACACATCATATATAAATTATATATCAATATAATATTGTATATATATGTATAAATAATATTACACTTATGAACTATATAATATATTATATATATATTATATATATATATATATATAATATATATATATATATATATAAATTTTAGATAAGTATGCTAATGCAATATAAATTTAAAAGGTATATAAATAAATGTACAGGTGTTAATACATATAACTTTGTATAAATATATATACCTAATGAATACCACACACACAACACACACCCCACACACAACACACACACACACACACACACACACATATATTTTAAATATATATAATTTATATATTATTATATATATAAATATATAAATAATATACAAAGAAGAAAACATATTGTATTAAAAAAATATTGTATCCATCTAGTTATATATACCTTCACTAAAAAATAAACTGTTTTTTGATTAGCATATAAAAATATATACACATATGGAAAGTTTATGCAATGTTATTTATATAAATTATTTATTTATATAATACATAAAAATTTTATACTACATATATAAATGTAAAAAAATATATTTATACATAAAAAAAAAAAATATATATATATTTATGTATATATATTATATATATATATTATAAAATTATTTATAAAATTATTATTATATTATATATATTATATATATAAATTACACAAATCCATACACATCTCCGTAAGTTAAAATATAACACACTAATACCATGTCCTATAAAGGTTTTTTAATACATAATAGTTCATTGTACTATATTCTAAAAAGTCTCTCCCCTTCTCTATATCTTACATTTTTATATATATTTGAAATTTAAAAAATATAACCCATCTAAATACTATATATATTTTAAATATATGTTATTTTTATATGTATACTCTATTATAACAATACAAAAATTTTATGTGTATGTGTATATAACTTTTTTTATAAAAATATATATATGTATAAATATATATATATATTATATATAATATATTAATATATATATACCATTTTATTTTATATTATATAATATATAATATATATATATATTATAATGTATATATAAAAAAATTTTAAAGCAGAAATATATACTAATTAAATATATGCTGAATATATACAGTGCATGTATCATGCAAAGGGTTTTATAAAAATTTTTATATAAAAGTTTTACATCTTAAAGTAAATAATGGGGCCGGGTTTGGCTTCTCCCCAAAAAGGTTTTTCCCAATAAGTGATTGTTATATTGAGTATTAGATGGGGCAAATTTCCTCAATGCCCCTTTGTAAATCCGTTCTGCCTAATAGAATTGTAAAAAACACGACACACACACCACACACACACACAATATATATATATAATAATATAATATATATATAAAATTTAATATTATATATATATATTATATGTAAATTTTATGAAAAAAAATATATAATGGTTCTTTTACATATATATCTTTTTTTTTGAATAAACTCAGATCATTAAATACTAGATCCTTGAATATTCAGATCTTTAAAAAAATTCAGATCGCTAAAAACTCTCTCTCTCTCTCTCTCTCTCTACCCTATCTCTTCCTCCTCTCTCGCTATCACTCTCCGTCTCTTATCTTCCCTCCCCTCTCTCTCTATCTCTCTCTTTCTTCCTCTCTTTTTCTCCCTACCCCCATTCCTCTCTTCCTAGGTAAATAGAAATTACATATACAATTGTATAATTATATTCTAATTATATTAACAATATATTTTAGATTATCCAAAGAGTTTAGAAACCCGAGGAAAGGGAAAGAGTGGCTATGTAAAAAAAACCCAACCATCTACCCCTTTTTCTTTTTCTTTTGTATTTTTTTCCTTTTTTTTTTTACCCTCTGTTAATTACTTTAACCTCCGGGCAACCCTTTCCTTGGGTGGATTCATAGTGGCCCAGGCCCCACTGCTGGGGGTCATATCGTCACCCAGCAGCGCGACCACTCATGCCCATTCGCATCCCTTGCCCTTTTTTCGTAATACTAAAAACCCATGTTTATTTTTAGTATTTTATTTCTAAGGCTCTATTTACCATATTTTTTGATAAAACAAGGGCTGTAGGATATTTTTCTGTTTATAGACTCCAAAGTTGATATTATCCTCTATAGTTAAAAAAATGGCATGTGGGTATCTGTAGTTGAACCATGGCTTTTTTGAATTTTCTTTTGCATTTTTTTTTGGTTTTTTTATAAGGGAAAATTTATTTTTAAAAGGTTTAAAATTCCCTTTCCCCAAGAATTTTTTTTTTTTTTGTTCAGCGTTTTATGAATATGTGATTTTTTTTTTTTTTTTTTTTTTTTCGTTCATTTTTTCTTCCCCCATCCTCGCTTGACTTTTGTTTTGCACATCTATGCACACTCTTAACCCCACCCACCCTGCAATACAGCAATCCGTACGTCTGTAAAAACACACGTGGTTTTACATCACACTTCTGAATACATATATGTCTCTGGCCAATGAAATCGTACCCAATAATTTTTTTTTCCTAACCCTTTGGGAACCCCAAAAACTTTATGAAAGCATAGTATAGGAAAAAAAGAGAAATGTGTTAAAACTACTTAAACAATTTTCGTGGCCAAAAATAATTTTTGCCGTAAATTTTAAGAAAAAAAAAAAAACTCAGGCATGGGCCCTACAAAAAACCCCTGGCATGTATGTACATGCCACCGGCAGATAGTCCGGGGAACCCTGGATGTATTACATGCCATGAGTTTTTTTTTTTTTTTTTTTTTACAAATTTGGGAAAAAATTTTTTTTTTGGCCACTAAAATGTGATTTAAGGGGGTTAATTATATAAATTTTTTATTTATTTTTTTTTTACCCCGAAAATTTAAATTTTTTAAACCTTCTGTTAAGTTTTTTAACCTGGGTTTTTTTTATAATTTTTTTGGTAATCCCAAATTTAAAAAAAAAAAAAAAAAATTTAACCCTCAACTTAATAATTTTTTTTTTTTTTTTTAATCCCCTTGGTGGTTTTGGGAAAAATTTATCTCCGGTAGGAAAGTTTTTTTAACTTATTTAATATTTTGGGGGTTTTTTTCCAAGAACTTTTTGTTACTTTACCTAAATGTATTTTTTTTTTCAATTTAAGATTATTTAGTATTTTTTTTTGGATGGTTTTTTTTGTGAAATTTTGGCTTTTTTTTATCTAAAATATGATCTTTTTTACCCACCCTACCCTAAAAAAAATAATTCCCCTGTTCCAAATATTCAAAGGGGTATGGTAAAAAAAAAATTAAGGGAAAAAAAAATATAAATATATTTCTTTCCCTGAATTAGCTACAAAAGGTGTTGCTCTTTTTGGTGCCCAGCAAAGAAACAAACCCCAGCCGTGTCTAAAAAAAAACTCCTATATTGCTTAAAAGGGCGGGTTTTTGTTTTTTTGTTGGGCGCCAAAAGGAGAGACAACCCAAAGGGAATCGCTGACGCCTAAAAAATTTAAAGTTACGATTAAAAATCTTTCTTTTTTGGCAAATTATAAATAAGGAAAAGATATAATAAAGAAAAAATAAATAATAAATAAAAAATATAAAAAAAAGAAGAATAGAAACCATAAAAAATTAAAAATAATAAAAAAATGAAACTTAATAAATAAAGATAATATAAATAAAAATAAATAATAAAAATCTATTTTTTCTATCTTCTTCTATCTAGTAATCTATTTATCTATCTATTATCTTTTCCCCTATCCATCTTTCCTCGTATCTATCTACTGCTTGCTTATTTTTTTTTTTTTTATTTTACTTACCTCTTTATCTCCCCCTTAACCTCCTTCTCCTCTCGGAAAATTTGGGAAAAAAAGAGAGAGAAAAAAAAAAAAAAATACTAATCATTAATTAAAATATTTTTCTTTATGTTAAAGGGGGCGAAACTTTGGCTTTGTTGCCGTTCGCTAAATTCAATCCGGATTAAATTGTCGTTTGCGGGGAACCGGGGTGTACATTTATTTCTATATATAAAGGGTATATATAATATTAAAATCTATATAGAAAATGGTTTTAAAACATATATATATATATATTATATAATTATATATATATATATTATATAATTTATAATATATATATATATTAATAATCTTAAAAGTAAATGTGTAATACATATATATTGTTTTTATATTATTTTTTATAAGTGTATAGTTTATATTTTTGTTGTAACTATGATATTAAAATATATATATAAAATATATAAATTTTTAAATATAATTTTATAATATATATTATTATATAATATATATATATTATATATATTTATAGCATATAAAATAATTTTTTACATGCTGCACATACACCACACACACACCAAGACCACACCACACACACACACACACACACGACCACAAACACAAATATATAATATATTATTAATATATTATATATAATAAAATTTTAATAATATAAAAATTAATGTTCATATCCTAATTGATGTTTTATTAAAAATAGGTAATAAATTAAAATACAACACACACAACCCCAACACACCAACACATAATATATAAAATATATTTTATATTAAATATATATATAATATAACAAAATAATTTTATATTTCAATTATAATTATATATAAAATATATATATATATATATATAAAATATATATATATAAAAATATTTATTATATAAATAAAAAATATATATAATTATATATATAATATATTTATATATATATAATTTTTTACTTATAAATTTATATATATTTATATTATATATATTTTATTTATAATTTAAATATTATATATATTTAAACATATTAATTATTTATATAATTGTAAATATTATATTATTATATTAAATATAAAATTATTATTATATATATAAATAATTTTTATATTTTATTTATTATATTATTATCTATATATATATAATATTATTATATATATATATATTATATATAATATATTATTTTATATTATAAATATATTTTATATTTTTAAAATATATTTTTATTATATATATTAATATTTTTTTTTAAATTTTTTTTTTTTTTTTGGGGGGTTTGGGGGGGGGTTTTTTGTTTTTTTTGTGTGTGTGTGGGGTGTGTTGTTGTTGTTATTGTTGTCAATATATATTTATATGTATATGTATATATTATGTATATATACATATATATATATATAAATATATATATATATAATATATATATATATATATATATATATATATATATATATGTATACATATATATATATGTATATATGTCTGTGTGTGTGTGTGTGTGTGTGTGTGTGTGTATCCATACTTATATGTATGTATATGTATATATTTGTGTATATATGTATACATGTGTATAAATTTGGATATATAAGTATATACATAAATGTATATATAAATATGTATGCATATATGTATACATATATGTATATAAATATGTATGTATACATATGTATGTGTTTATGTGTATATGTATATATATGTATAGGTAAATATATGTATATGTATATATGTATATATATATATATATATATATAGTATATATATATTAAAACTATATAAAATTATATATATATATATATATTAATATATATATATATACATTATATTAAATAAATTATATATATAATATTATATATATATTATATATATATATATATATATATATATATATATTTTTATGTATAATATAAATGTTTAGATATTTTGGTGCGACAGGTAAGTGAGAAGGAGTGGTCAGCACTAGCGAAGTGGTAGAGATTGTAGTATCTGGATTTAGTCTGGAAAGGGCATTTGACAAGGGGAGAGAGGAGTAGAGATAAGAGGGTTTTTCGGGGTAGAGGGAAGAGATACTTGGGAGATGTTGGGGTTTCTTGAGAAGATGGGAGGGGAGTCGAGCGAAGTACAGTTTTGGAATTTGTAGAAAGAGAAAGCCTCATTGTATGCTTCTTGTCTGGCCTTATGCAGAGTGAGGGCCCAGTTTGAATCTGAGAACTGCTACCTCAGATTCGAGCTTATAACAAAGGGAGCTACTATAAAATACATTATGGCAGCCAACTCAGTTGGCACACTTGTGTAACTGAGCAGAGTAATTAAAATGGTCATTACCAGGTTGGGCACATAGAGGGCAGCAAGCTGTGGTGTGGCAGTGTTTAGGTGGCTGTTCAAAAAATTTCTGACATTGACAGAGAAAAGGTCGATATGGTTAGATAGGGCAGGACACTCCACCCAAAATAAAACCCCATGGGGGCGGTCATGTCTACGAAGCTAATCTGTCAACTGGTGTTGGACTTGTGTTGGCCTCTGGGGGGAATAGTGTAGCACTTGACTGACAGTCGATGAGGCATATGAAAAAGTTCCCTTTTTACAGTCTGACAAGTCCTTATTGTAGAAAGGACAGTTTTTTTGGAGAGATGGAAATAGTTCTGGTACACATATTAAGGGAGGGAGAGGTTGGGCAGTATAGGTTTGCCAATTTAGGTCAGCAGGGTAGATAGTACATGAGCTTGTGACAAGGCATGAATGATCAAAATGTCTGTGAAAGGAAACCTTGCCTTTTGTCAGAGTGCAGGGCTGTAGGGGGAATCACAAAGAATTGATCCCCTTGGCTGGGACAAAAAGGGTACTCAAAAAGGGCTGTAGAAGTGGAAGCAGTAGGAAGATGGGGGGGGGGAGGAAAATGAAGTAATATGGATAGTGGCAGTACTACTGGGAGGATAGTATGGAGAACAATAAGGATTAGGGGTAGTAATAAGGGGTGTGGGTCAGACAATGAAGATGGGAGCAGAAGATGGAGTGTTGGGAGAGAGAAAGGGGTGCACACTGTAGGATGAGTAATGGCCTGAGTGGATAAAATTTTGGAATGCATAGGGTTAACAGTAAACTTCAGGGGGGGGGGGAAGTTCAAAAAAGCA
>NW_023646063.1:0-10000 GCF_015228065.2 Penaeus monodon
AGAATTCACATAAAGGGGTATCTTTTTTTAGCTTATTTTTCGGTGTCCTGCATTACTTTCGGAGCCAAGAATGTCGGGCCCTAATGGTTAAGTGATGCTTCTGGCAATTGCTTCAAACCCCATCTATGGAAGATCGCGACCCTTGGGCGGGATTGAACGGGAAAAGGGAAGGGTTTTTGGGGGCTCAATTGAAACCAAAAATCTTCCCTTTTAAATCGGCCCAGCTATTCAGACGTTACGCAACCCCTTAAAAATTTTAACTGATGGCAATTGCTAAAATAGGAAAATCAAAAATTTCGTGAAAAAACTCACGTACCTTTATCAGGTGTGGGAAATCCCAAAGATGGTTGATAGGCTTTTGTTTCAAAAACAATTGTTTGCCCATTTTTTTTGCCCAAAACCCGAGTCTTCAAATTTTTGGTGACATACTGTGGCATGGAAAATGAGGGATTAAAAATTCCACTACGAAATTTTAAAAATCCTTTTCGGGCCCGTCTTTGTAGATTTTTTCGGGAAACCTTTAGACTGAAACCCTAATTTTTTGTGATGTTGAAAAGTCAACTGCAAGGGGCTTACCCTTTTCGTTAAGAGAGAAGTCCATCGCCAAGGCCGGGGCCTAGTCAATTTTAAATACCCTTTTGGGGGCTTTCAGTTGCCCCAGTGTTCAAACTGTTTAATCTTAAATTTAAATCAAATCAGTTTTCATTTTATCAAATTTTTAGCTAACTGATTTACGGGAACTCAGTTTTTTTGGAAGGGAATCCTGTCAAAACTCAAATCTTTTTCGATTTGTGGCCAAAAGGGGTAAACCAAGCCCGAATTTTGGGGCCCTTTTAAAATTAATTTAAAATCCGGGGGTTAAAAGGGCAGTCTTACTTTTAAAATTTTTACCTTCTTTGAAGAAATTCCTTTTTTTTGATCCCTAGGGTTTTAGTGCAAGCAAACGCGCGGAAATTTTGGGCTTTCCTTTGTTTAACGGAAGCCTTACACTACATTTTTTTTAATCAGGGCTTTTGGCCCCCTTTAAGATGGGGGAAAAAAAATTTTGGGCCCGGCTCCAAAGTTTCAGGAGAGGGAACAAGGGGTTTGCTCATCCAGTTTTTTTTTGAGATCATGAAATGCATGCACACACACAAGGTAAAGCCCCTTTATATTCTCCATACCATAATGGGGGGTTCTGTTTTTCGTGTTTTTTTAAAATAAGGGAGAATATATCATAGTATGTTTTCTGTTTATGAAAATTTGTTTTTTTTCCCCGGTTTGAAAAAAAGTCTGACTTCATTAGTTCGATCACTGGTAAGTTCGAGAAGCATTTGCTAATTTTCTCAAGCAAATTTTTGCAGTTTTCTTTTTGGGATTTAGCACCTACACGGATTTTTTGGAAGTATGAGGTTTTTTCCATTAAAAAAATTTTGCAAATACCTTTTTAACTGTTTTTTTTCCCAAATAAAGGGGGAATCCCGCCTAACTCCATGGCGTTGCCTTTTGGGCCCCAAACCCAATTCCAAAAAGTCGCATTTAAAAAACCTTCCCCTAAAAAAGCCCGTAATTAATATTGCAGTGTTTGGCAACCACTTATTTAAAAAAAGGAAAATATAAAAATGCTTATTTTGTTTCTAAAAATTTATTACAACACTTATTGGTTATTTTATTCTCCCCAATTCCGTTTTTTGGGTTACAAAAAACCTGGGGTTTTCCCTCATTCCTAAATACAAATTTCGCTGTTTTTCGCATGGGAGGGGGTTTGCCGATTTAAAAGTTTGGGGACCCCGCAGGTGTACTGAGGGAGGGGTGCTTAAAGGGTGCAATTTTTAATTGTAAAGGGCGTTTGGTGTGGTAGCCTAGATAGTTTAATTTGCTTGCATTCTTCTCCCTTGCAGCTTCCCCCACTACCCCATTGCAAAAAAAGAGAGCAGCTTTTGCTAAGCCCGCCCTCCCAGGTCCAACCTCCCCTCATCAAGACTTCTCAGGGGCCTCCTCGTGGCCACCCATGGGTAACGGGGCCCCTTTTGCGGTCCCAGGCTAAAGGTGGGGGTCTCGGGGGGCAGGAGGAGGCTCCAGAGGTACGGAGCTTGGCCCCCCGGGGCTTGGGGTACGCTCTGGCTCCAAACCAACCTCTTCCCCCAAACCACCCGGGGGAAATTGGGTCGCTGGGGGGAAATTGGGCCTTTCCAGCCCCCTCCCCCCCCAGAAAGCCCCCATTTGGAAATGGGGAAACCCCTTGGGGAACCCCCCCAAGGGTTTGGGGCATTGCCCAGCCCGCCGCCCCCCTTTTTTTTGGGGTAGGGGTGGGCGGGGGGGGCGGGGGTGAAAACCCCCCAAAGGCCCTTGGGTTTTTTTTTTTTCCGGGTAGGAAAATTGGAACATCCGGGCCCTTTGGGGCGGCGTATGAGGGGGTTTCCCTTTCGGGCTTTGGGGGAATTAAAAGCGATTTGGGAAAGTTGAGATGGCTGCCCTCTCGATGAAAAGCCCTGGAAAGGGCCGATCGGGTATGGGTGGGTACCCCTCTACTGGTGGGGCTGCAGCGATGGTCAACCACCCCCAAAGGTGTGCCATACCCCGATTTCCCCCTCAGTATTTGAGGTGATACTGGTTGTTTGAGTTTTATTTTTTCATTGGGGAACTAAAGCATGTTTTTGGTTTTATGTCTCTTATTGCTGTATACCCCTCCTACCGATTTTTTAAAAAAAAATTTGTTTTTAAAAGGGCTTTCTACCCCAAAATCCATCTGTGGCAGCCAATTGCCCCCGGCGATATATTTGCATTGATCTGGGCGTTCAAGGGCCTACCCCGGCTGTGACCGGCTGGCTTTTGAGATGCCCTTTTGGGCCCCCTTTGGCTGGGGAAAGCTGACCCCACAGCGAGAATACCCTCCTTCCCCGGGGACTTTGCGGGGCCCCCAAGAAAATGGGACCTCGGGCTCCGGGCTCCAACCCGCATTGCTGGACTGCTACATTGATACGGGTCCCGGGGGCCCAAAGGGAAGATTGACCACTTTCTTGTTACCCAACGTGATGGAGGACCCTTTCCAAAACGCAGGATTTCCCAGAGTGCCAAATTTCTGGGGCACTCCAAACTCCCAGGGTTTCCCCGGAGTGCCGAGTTCTGTGGCATTTACCATGGGCGGGTTTTTGTGGCTCCCCTGTAGGTCCACTTCAAAACCCCCTGTCCCCCCCTCCAGTGGCCACCCTAAGGTTTTTTCACCTTCCCAGATTTTGGGGAGGAGAGTGTGCCCGGGGGGTTCACCATGGCAATCTCTGACCGATTCATTGAAACTCGAAAACCCATTTTGCTCTGTGGGAGCTCTTCAAGGCGTACCCCCCAAAGCAACTCAGGAGCCCCTTTGGCGCATGCCGGACAAGGCAAAAATTCCCCCATCTCCCTGGAACATTAGAGGACACTGAAGCGTATCGCAAGGCTGGGGCTAAAAGGGTTTAATCAAGTTTTTCGTCATCCATGGTGCATGGGGCTCGGAAAACTGCTGAAAAGGGGAAAGGAACATTTTCATCAGGTTTCTTGCTGAGAGGTTGAAGGCCATTTTTTGGTAAACAAACCCTTCGCCCTCCCTACCAAGCCCTGAGAAAGCTGAACTCTAAGCCCTCCTCACAGATGACTGCAGTCCGATCAGCAGAGGGGCCCGATCATCTCAGTTTCATTTTGGGGGTTCGTAAAATTGGGCTTAGTTTTTTGAGCTTTGTACCAGGAAACCCACCAACAGTTAGCTTGGATGCAATTGATGTCACAGTCCCTTGCCAACCCACCCATCAGCGAGGAACCCCTCCCCCCTTTGGGGGTTTTAAAAAGGGTTGATTTCAAAGCTAAAAGAGGGGAAAACGGGCGGGCCCATATGTAAATCCCTGCTAAACGCAAAGGCGGGGGATAAACCTATGGCTGGGGCCCCCCCCCCGGGGCCCAATACAGTCCTGATGCCATCTGGCAGCCCCGGGAAACCATTCCCCCTGACCTCTGGGGGGCGTGGTCTCCCTCTCGGGAAAAGGGGAAAAGGGGGATTCATTGGGATTTTTAGCAACACCGGGGCTTTAAAACTGCTAAACATACCAGGCAAATGTCCTCGCCCACATTCTTCCAAAATTTATCCGCAGCCACCTACTGAGGCATCAGGGGCCAGAGCAGCCCCTGGTTTACTCGTGGTAACTCCAAAATTGGGAATACCATCGTGATTTTTGGTTTTGGGTTCCCCTACTCACCCATTTACCATTTTTTTGATTTACAAAAATTTTTAGGTTTTCTTAATTTGCTGTTACAATGTTGAAACATTAGAAATTTAATGTTTATAAAAAAAACATCGATTTTTTTTTTTCTTTGTTGGATTTTTTTGGGTTATCGCCCCAGCGGAATCCGACCATGATAACAGAGCCCCCCAAAATCTTAACCTATTCATTATTTCAATCTATATAAGGTCAAAAATTTTTGGGTCCCCCTTTTAGAAAATGTTATTTTTTGCCTATTTTTTTTTTTTTTTCATCATTTTAAGGGGTTTGATTTTAAATTCTTTTTTAAACGGGATTTTGAAATTTTTTTTAATTTTTTCTGTCAAATAATCTTAATTTTTTTGGCAAAATTTTTTTAAAATGTTTTTATGGTAAGGCGGGCGGGTTTCATTGGGGGCACTGGGGAAGGGAAAGTAAGTTATTTCAATATAAGGGGTTGGGGGGGGGTTATTCTGGGGGCTTTAAACCCTGAAAGGGGGCCCAAACCCCAAACTCTTCCCTTTTAAACTTTCCTGGGGGTTGTATCCTACAGTTTTATTTTTTTGTCTGACTTTATTTGTCAGTTGCAGATTGGTCCACTCCTTTGCCACAGGAGATGGGTTTTTTGCTTTTATAGGGGACAAAAAACCCCTGGGGATCTGAAATTGGACTATGTATGGGGTCCAGATCACCAGTTAAACCCTCTAATTTGCCCAGCCTGCTCATTGCCTGGAATCCCCGAGGGGCCTGGTACCCATTTAAAGCTTGTTTTAAATTTGTTCGCACCATTTTCTTAGGGAATGTTTATTACCCAGTAGTTAATTTTTTGGGGGTTTTCTAATGGTTTAATCGTTTTAAGTAAATTTAAATTGGATCAGAAAAAAAATACATTAATCGTGGGTCGTCGATGGGCAAAACCCAAAAGGGTTTATCGGGGAAAATATTTTCAGCAAGAAAGTCGATGTAACCCTTGGCAGTCTGAATTTTCAATTCCATTCAGTCACCATACACCCACACCCACAACACTCACCTGTCTTGGGCCGTCGGTGAAATTATATGAAAAAAGGGAAGGTTTAAAAAGGACTCTCTAAACCCTCTGGGGGAACCCCCCTCTCCGCCGCCATGGCCTTAGCTGATGAAAGCCAAGCTTCCATGGGGGAAAAAATTGGGGGATTTTTTGGGGGCGCTAATTTGGTTTAAACCAGGGCATCGATTGAAAGAAGACTATACCGGCTTTCTCGACGAGGTCGTGGAGCCCACATGGAAAAGGGCCTAATGTTTTCTATTGCCAAAGGAGGCTGGGGGTCTCGACCACCTCTGCGGCATGGGCCCAATGCTACGGGCCGCGTCTGGGGTCGGAGGGGAGGTACTCCTGACTCTCCCCCAATGCTAAAATCCGGTCCCCTTTTCAGGGCTGCAAGACACACACCAGCCCCAAGGGCTTCTACACCCCAAATCCTTTAAAATGGATTTTTTAATGCCGAACCAAAATTTCTACATTAGCCTTTATATATCATTAGAAAAAGACTTTTCCTATCAGCTCCCCTTTTATTACCAGAAATACCTTTAATAAAATTTTGTGCACTTTAACCTTTATTCTTTAGCTGACCAATGTGGGCTTTTTCCCAAATTTAAAATCACCATCAAAGAGCAACCAAAAAAATCTAGCAAATTTTTTTAATAGGGACTGGGTGATGGTCTAGAGTTTGCCCTGATGTTTTGGCTTCCTTCTGTGTTTAAAAATTACCCCTTTTGGAAAAAATCAAAACCCTGCTGGGGGCCCCATTAGAAAATTTATCCAGTGCCCGTTGGAGCGATTTGCTGAGAATTATGCATTTACTGACAGAATGCCCTAATGCACAATTTTTTTTCAGCATAGAAAAATTTTTTAAATTTCCCAGGGAAGCTGGGATGTTATAATCCTTTATATTTCAAAGTGTGTGGGGTTTTTGTGGGGAAAAGAGAGGTGTGTGGGGTGTGTGTGTGTGGGGCGTATGTATATAATTAATATATATATATAAAATATATATATAATATATATATATATATATATATTTTAATTTTATACAATAAAATATATATAAAAATACACACACCACCCCAAACAAAACACACACACACACACACACAAAAACACACCCACATATATATATATATATTATAAAATTATATAATATATATATTTGTTTGTTTTTGTATGTGTAAATTTTTATTGTATGTGTGGGGTGTGTGTGTGTGTGTTTTGTGTATGGTGTGTGTGTGTGTGTTTTGTGTGTGTGTTTTGTGTGTGTGTGTGTGTGTGTGTGGGGTGTGTGCGTGTGTGTGTGTGGGGCGTGAATGTTGGTGTATACTAAAAATTTTAAAATATATATTAATATATTATATATTATATATATATTGTTTAAAAATATACTAAATAAAATTATATATTTTATAATTTTATATTAAAATATATATATATATTATATGTTTATAATATATATATTTTAAAATAAATATATATATTATATATTATATATATATATATTATATATATATATATATTATATAATTGCCACATGTAATAATGTATGAGAGCATGATTAAAGGAAAAAAAAGGGAAATGGGGACCCTACTACCTACTCACGCAAGAGCTTAAAACTGAAAAAAACAATCAAGTATCATGCTAGGGCCCGGGGGGTATGGCCCCGGTGGGCCCAGTGGTTTAGAGCATCGGCTCCAAAACTATCACGACGGCAGTCTAAGTTCTTTTGGGGTTTTGGGACCCGGCCGGCGCGTTGTTTTCCCCTTTGGGGAAGGAAATTCACCTCGGGAAAGGGGCACCCATAAGGGTAGAAGGGGCTCAAAACCCAAACCCTTTAAGGCAGTCCTTCTGAGAAATTTTTCTCAATAAAAACACCGGGGGGAAAGGGAAAGGCAAAAACCCCCCGCTCTAGATTACCAAGAAATCATGGAAAACCATAATCGCCAACGTTTCCCTTTTTGGAAAAGTACTTACAAAAAAAAAAAAAAAAAAAAAAAAAAAAAAAAAAAAAAAAATATTTTTTATATTATATATATTATATATTAATATATATACTTATATATATATATATATAAAATGTTATATCCCTTTTGTGATATATAGATAAAATATATAACATGTAAAATATATACATTACAAAATATATATATATATAAAAATATTATATTAATATATAATATATATATATTTTATATATACATATACAAAATATATACTATATCATATATTGTAATTATAAATCCACTAAGTTTTGTATACATACTATATCTATCTATCCCATATAATATAAATATATATCTTATTTAAAATTTTATAATTTTTATATATATATATTAAAATTATAAAATATATATATTTTATTTGTATGTTATACTTTTTAATATATAATATATATATATTTATATATATTTAGATATAAAGTATATAACTTTTTGTTATATATTTAAAACCTATATACATATCTATCTTCTATCATCTTCCCATCTATCTATCTATTTTCTATCTATAGTTTATAAAGTATTTATATAATGTGTTTTGATATTTTTTTATTAAACTAATTATATTATATTTATTAATTATTATATATTTATATATATATATTCATTTAGTATATATATATATTATATTATTATATAAAAATATTTTTATTATTTATATAGATATATAAACTATATTATATTATATATGTGGGGTGTGTGTGTGTGGGTGTTGTGTGTATTGTGTGTGTGGTGTGTGTGTACAATAAATTTTTGCATATTCTAAAATCTATATTTTATATATATCTATATATCTATACTATATTTTTATCTATCTAATCTATCTTTTTCTTTTCTATCTATCCCATCTATATATAGTACATAAAAAAATGTATCCCTATTATATATATATAAAATTATATATATCTATATAAAATATATTTTATATATATATAACACCCATATATAAATATATATAATAATAATATATATTTTATATAATATAATATATAAAATATATATATATATGTATTTATATATATCTGAAAATGTATTATACATTAAATTTTTGTTTTGTAAAATGTATAACATGGATGTATAAAATATATAAATTATATAATATAAAAATATATTATATTATATATTATATTTTATTTTATATTATATATATTATATATTTTATAATATAATGTTTATTATATTATATAATATATATAATTTTTAAAATATATATATATATTAATATATTTTAAAATATTATATATGGGTGTGTGTGTGGGTTTTGTGGGGTGTGTGTGTGTGTGGGGTGTGGGGGTTGTGGGGTTGTGTGTGTTAAACATTTTATATATATATATATATATTTTAAAAATTTTATATATATATATAATATATTTATATTTTTTATATGTACACACACACACACACCCACACACACCCCACCCCACACCACACACACAACACACACACACACAAACCCCCCACACACACACACAATAATATATATATTATATATATTTTATAATATATAATATATATATATATATTAAAAATATATATATATAATTTTTATATTTTAAAATTTTTTTTATATATTTATATATATGTATTATTATATATAATTATATATATATTTTATATTAAAATAAATACACATATAATTTCATTATATTTTATTTTATATCTAAAACATATATATATTTTATATATTATATATATATATATCTAAAAATATATATATAAAATTTCAAAATACACACATACACACGTGTATATCAAAATAAAATATAAAATATATAAAATCCCCCCCCCCAAACACACACCCCACCCCCACACACCCACACAACCCACACTCACACCCACACCCCACACACACCCACACACACCCACACACACATATAATTATTTTATATATATATATATAAATATAATATATTATATATATATTTTATAACAAACACACCAAAACACACACACCCGGGTATACATTTTCTATATCACACACCTATACATACACCCATATATATATATAAATATATATATATATATATTTATATATATATAAGATATTTTATAAAAAATAAATATCTAAAAATATTTTTAAAAATTTTTAAAATATATATAATATTAAAATATATGTGTGTGTGTGTGTGTGTGTTTTTGGTTTGGGTGTGTGGGGGTGTTTGTGGGTATTTAAAATTGTATATAAAATATATATATATATTTATATATATATATATTTAATTTAATATATATTGTGTGTGTGTGTGTGTGTGTGTGTGTGTGTGTGTGTGTGTGTGTGTGTGTGGGGTTTTTGTGTGTGTGTATATATTATTTCATTATTTTCTATTATAATATAATATAATATATATATATAAATTTTATTATATGTACACACACACACCACACACACACACACCCCACACACACACCACACCCCAACACACACACACACACCCCACCACACACACCACACCACACAAACCACACACCCCCAACCCCAATTTTTAATAAAATATATATATATAATTTTTATATATTATAATAAATATATTATATAATATATAATTTATATTTATATATTTATATATTAAAGTATATATATAAAAACATAAATCACATATTAAAAACATTTTATAATAATAAAATACATATATATATATAAAATATTAATATTAAATATATATTAAAATATTATTATATATACACACATACCACGTGTATATCAATAACATATATTACATACAACAAACACACACCCACAAAACACCCCCCACAAACACACACACACA
>NW_023646063.1:15000-20000 GCF_015228065.2 Penaeus monodon
GAGGCAAACCGAAGACAAGATGAGCGACAACATCCCAAAGATAATTTGCGGGCTGTCAATGTACAAGTGGGCAAGAAAAAGGCATGAGCGAGTTGAGGGGCGAAGGATGGGGAGAGGTCCCATGGGCTGCTCAAACAGAAGATACCGTTATGATGATGATATATAGATATATAATATTATATATATACGATATATATATATATATGTATATTATATTATATATCTATCTGTCTATCTATCTATATCCTATCTATTCTAACATATTATAGGTATATATGTGTGTGTCTGTGTGTGTGTTGTGGGTGTTTTGTGTGTATATATGTATATATATTTGTGTGTGTGTGTGGTGTGTGTGTATAAATATATATTCTATATATATATATTATATATATATCATAATATACTATATATATATATATATAAAAACAACCGGGGCGGAAGGGCAATGCAAACCACGCTATAGTTGCCAAGAAAAATCATGGAAACCCATGATCGTCAAGGACGTACTGGCCGAATGGTTTAGACGCGTTCCTACTCAAGGAACTGTCACGGGACGGCCAATCTGAGATTCGAGGGTTCGATCTCACCCGACCGGCGCGTTGTTCCCTTGGTGAAAGGAACTTCACTCGATTGGCCTACATAGCCATGGGGGCGAAGCCAGCCCAAGTCAGTGGCTGGTCCCAAGCCCGGGATAAAATAGAGAGAATGATTACCCTAAAAAGGTAAACACCGGCACTCTCCGGGAAAGGAACTGGGGACCCTACCACTATACTCACTCCAAGAGCATCACAACGTGGGTGAAAAAACTGCAATTGAGTATCATGGTGACACGGCGGGCTCAGACATGAACCTACCGTTAAAAAGAAGAAAAAAAAAAAAAAAAAAAAAAAAAAAAAAAAAAAAAAAAAAAAAAATTATATATATATATATATTATATAATATAATATATATATTTATTCTGTGTGTGTGTGTGTGTTTATGTGTATATACATACACACACACACAACACACACCACACACACACACCCCCAAAATTATTAATATATTATATTTATATTTTATTATATGTGGGGGTGTGTGTGTGTGTGTGTGGTGTGGTGTGTTGGTGTGGTGTGTGTGTGTGTGTGTGTATTAATATTATAAAAAATATATATATATATATTTTATTATATATATTATAAAATTTTAAATTTATTTAAAATATATTAATACACACACCCACAAACTTTTGTGTGTGTGTGTGCTTTTTTGTGTGGTGTGTGTGGTGTGTGTGTGTGTGTGTTGTGGTGTGTGGTGTGTGTGTGTGTGTGTGTGTGTGTGTTTGTAAGTGTGTTGTTAGTGTTTGTTTGTGTGTCTAATTATATTATTATATATATATATATAATTTATATTTTATATATATATATATATTTTATAATATCTGTGGGGGTGTGGCGTGTGTTCCTGTATTGTTTTCCCGTTTTACCACGCCGTAAAAAACACAGGCACACAAGCATACTATATATCTCCATATATAATTTTATTATTATATATTAAATTTATTTATATATATATATATATATAATATTTATATATAATTATATAATTGATATTATTTTTAAATCGTGTTGTGTTGTGGGTTTGCGTGTGTTGTCCGTGGGTGGTTTTTATATACCATACATTATTTGTTGGGGTGTGTGTGTGTGTGTGTGTGTTGTGTGTGTTTGTCATGTGTTTTTTTTTTAATGTGTTATGTGTGTGGCTTGTGTTTTGTTTTTGTGTTTGTTTTGTGTGTATGTTGTGTGTGTGTGTGGGGGTGTGTTTGGTGTGTGTTTTTTTTGTGTGTGTGTGTGGGTGTTTATATACATTTTATTATATATATTAATATATATATTTTTAATTAATTTTATTTATACTATATATGGGGAAACCTTCTTAACTGATATTTTCTGCACTGTTAGTTTTTTTGGGGTTTGTTTTTTTGCTGCCCTTAATGATTATATATTAGGTTCATAACCGGTGGGAAACACAGGCGCAGCCAGTTTGAATCCAGACCCTGAGGAGGCATGGGTTAGGGGGCCTTGTGTTTGCGGGATGATAGTAGGGGGGTTTTTCAAAATTGGTCACATTAGAAGGGAAATTACGAACTATAATTTTTCAGTAAGTTTTCAAATGATTTTCACTACATTGAAAACACAATTGAATCCTTTAAAACATAAAAAAAAAAAAAAAAACAGAAAAAAAGTAAAATAAAAGAACCCCAGGGTTTTTGTTGTAAGAGATGGGGCCAAAGATTGCGTGCATGATATGCCCGGCAGGGACAACATGTAAATTTTTTCCCTTATCTAGCAAAACGGGAAATTGATTATTCCTATCTCTCCTCACTTATATCAGCGGGCGGCTTTAAAAACGCAATTTTTCCTTTTTTGGAATTTAAAGGGTTCTAGGGGGTTTTAAAAGTAAGTGAAATGTTTCCCTTTCTGTATATTTAATAACAAATAGTCCATCTCCCGATACCAACCTTTACAGCCCTGTTGTTATCCAGGGGCCCCTGGAAAAAAAGAGAGGGCCCCCAAAACAAAAAAGCCACCTTGATCTAAAACTGTGGCTCGGCGAGTTTTTCAGATATCCCCCTGCGCCATTCTCTACTAACCAAAACTGTACCCGGTTTCAGACAGTTTCCCCCTGACCCAATTTAATGCGCCAATCAAATGGTTTGTTAGGCCCTAGTTAGAGGGCCTTTAAACCCAAAGGGAAAAGGGCCCATTCTCACTGAATTGCAAGATGGGGGGTGGTCCTGCTCCCAAATGTCAGGCCACTGTGAAATTCCCTGGGATACAAAATAACAAAAAGGTTTAAAAACCCGGGAAAAAAACAAAATGGGATTTTATGCCTTCCCTGCTCTATTGAAAAGCAAGGCTAATTCAATGCGAGATTGTGAAAGCCGCCAACTATCAAGGGGCTTCAAAAGTTCGAGAAAAAAGTCCATAACTAAAAAAACATATGGGAAGGGTTTTAATTTAAAAGACATTCGTGTATCAAATTTTACGTTTCAAAAATGACCCCCTTAAAAGCGATAATAAACATCGCCGCTTGTTTAAATTTTTTTGAAAAATAAACCTGAATCGTTTTTTTATACTGTCCTTTTCCCACGAACTTTTTAATCCCCTCGTAGGTTTGCTTCAAAGGCAAACAACCCCCCACACAGCCACACACACACACACACACCACGCACACACAAAAAACGCACACACACACACCCACACACACACACCACACACAACACAAAAACCACACCCACACACACATTATATTATATATATATTATAATTATTATATACCACACATATAACATTTTACTGTGTAAAAACCCAAAAAAATTCTATTTTGCCAATCAATTCATGTTGGGCTCTGCCGGGAAAAATGCACATTCGGGAACCGGCTGCATGCACCTGCTCTGGGGCAATCAAGTCATTCCCTTGGGAAAGGGTCCCTCCCTTCTTATCTATAGAGGGACTGAGTAAAGACTGGAAACAGTATAATAGCTCTGCAAACTGAAAAAAAAACCCAGCTAAAGGGACCGGTTGTACCCAAATCCGGGGTCACTCCTGACCCCAGCTTAATCAGGCTCCAATCCCAAATCGAGAATGAAAAAATCCATCCCATTAGCTCTGTGTGGAAAGTCTTTCACTAAAATAAGGGCAAACTTGTCCCCTTTTTTACACCTTATCTCCGAAACTCCCTTACTGGTGGCGAGACCCCTTTCAAATAGCTGAAAGCCACCTACCCCACAATATGTCAAAATTAAATTTTCTTGAATCTTAAATTTTAAGTAACTGATTTCACTTGCTACTGAGGAACAAACACTGAAAACCCCGGTCAGAAATGTAAAAAAATATAATTAAAATACAAAAAATTTCTGATTCTATTTTTTTTTTCATGTCTTATGTATTGAAATGTGTCTTCTTAAATGGCACATGAAATATTTTTTTGGATGAAAAACCCCCTAATTTTTTGAAAAACAATTTTACCCTTTATTTCGATATGTGCAATTTAAAAAGGGATTGTCAGAATATCCTCTAATTAATAATCTTAAAAACCCTGCCCAAAAACGGGCGGAAAACCAATTGCCAAATCCTGGACCGTCTGACCAGAGTTTGATCTGATGACTATCAAAACAATCACATGAGCTGCCCTCAACTGTTGGAACTATTCTAGAACCTGTGTCGCCCTTCAAGTGGAAGATGGGAACCAATTGGAAAAATTTTTTAGACTATTCTCTGGCGCTTCCCTACTATGACCAAAAAACCAAACAAGAAAAAAATATTCCAAATACATAAAACAAGGCAAGAAGCTGTGCCGACCCTGCTAAGTGGGGTACGCAAGAAAAAGGGGGGAAAAGTGCAAATTTTAGCATCAAATTCTTTTCCCGAAATGTGGTGCATACACCATGAATTCTAAACAAGTCTGAACACTGGTTGAATCCTTTTCAAGGGCAGTAGTGCCCCAAACCACTGAGAAAGGACCATGAAGAATGCTTCTGATACCAGGTTTTTTTCTTACTAGGCCAGACCCGCGATTCACTACAGAATAAACCCCCTGGGGAAATATATGGGCACACAAGAATTTCCTGCTCACCCAAGAAAAAATCCCCCCCCGTTTTTTAGTCCCATCCCCCCAGGACTGCGTGAACTTGCCTTTTTCTATCTCGGTCAAAGGGACAAGTAGGTACCATCCCATCTCCCTTTAGCTGCCCGGGGAAGAGGGTTTAAAAGAAAAGTGCTGAAATGGCTTTGCGAAAGTTGGGCCTGCACTGAAAAAACTTTTTGGGGGGTTTATCGGGGAAGACAAAGTCCACGGTTACCCCTCTTTTGAGTATTTTTTGGGCATTTTTTTCGTAATTTCCTTCCCGGACTTCGAAGGAATTTCCATCTAACTTTCTAAGCCCTGAATAGGGGGCTATTTCGGGAATAGTCTACAAGGTGGGTCCTCCCCCACCTTTATTCCCCACCAAAAAAAAC
>NW_023646063.1:32500-35952 GCF_015228065.2 Penaeus monodon
AAGACAAGCTGTAAACAGTTTTGGTGAGATGATATCACCATGTCTAACACATTTTTTTAATGTATTTTATCGGTTACCTTCTAGTACTGCTGGTATTTGTACAGAGTCAAATACCTTTTCGTAATCAGTGAATGCCATACACAGGGGTTTCCTATATTCGTTTATTTTTTCTCTTATTTACGTGAGTGTGTGGATGTGGTATGCTGAGAATCCACTGCGGAAGCCTGCCTGTTCTCTAGGCTGGTTAAAATCCAGATTGTCAGAGATGCGAGTTGTGATGACTTTTTGAACGGTTTATGAATAAATGAAAGGAGGCTTATGGGTTGGTATTTTTTTTTAGATTCTTTCTATCCCCTTTTTTATGTATCAAAATAATTGTTGCATTTTCCAGGCTTTCGGAGTTTTTTCCGTTGAAGGCATTTGTTAAAAAGATTGGCTAGTTTCACTGTTGCAATTTCTCCTGCATCTATTATAAGGTCTATACTAATTTTTTTCACCTGGTGTTTCCCCTCTCATGCCTTTAAGCACTCTTTTTATCAATTCTGTTGTGATGCTAGAGACGTCTCTAGTTACCGCGCTTCCCTCTATCTGTGGCTGTCCATTTGAGTTGTGTAGATCCTTGTAAAAGTGTTCCACTACTCTTATGATTTCTTTCTTATTCCTCCCTACGCCGAGTCTCCTTTTAACTGTTTTCATGCTGTACCTGAGATCACTGTTTCATTCATTATTTGACTATTGAATTTCCGTACATGTTCTCTCTTCTTTTTATTTGCTTAACGTTCTTACCGCCTACTTCATGTGAAGCTTCCTGTATTATGCCATTGAACTGTTTTTTTAATGTTACGGTAAATTCTGTCGCTCTGGTCTTCAAGCTAGCTAAATTTGGGTGCGGTTTTAGTATGAGTTTACTCCTTTCCCTTCTGAGGTGTAATTTATTTTGGCCTCCGACCATTCTATGGTTGCTGCCAACATTTACGTTATTAATAACTTCCACATTTTTTTACTATATCGCGCCTATTTGAAATTATGAAGTCAATTTCGTTTTTGATGTCAGACGACGACTTCCATGTCCACCTCTGTTCTAGTCTTTTTTTGAAGAATATATTCATGATTTTTAGTGATCGAGCCTCCACAACGTTGATTAGTATTTATCCCCCTCATTCCTAGTACCTATTCTGTGATTCCCTGTCTTTTTTCCTATTTCGGCATTAAAATCTCCCATAATTATTGTGAAATGGGTTTTTACTCTTTCGCTGGCGAAATAAAGCTCTCTATATCTTCATCACTGTGGCTGCAGGCTGGAACATACACTTGAACAATCTTTAAGTTGAAGCCACTCTTTCGCTGATACTATAGAATTCCACGATATTCTTTTCTAAAAGTTTGTGAACGAAGAAACCTACCCCTAATTCCTGCTTGCTACCCTGGGATTTACATCTCCAATAGAGCACATGTTCATCATTTAGTATCTTCTGTTCCTACAATATCCCATTTAATGAAAGAGTTATATTATATGTGCTCCGGAGCGATCCTGATCGCCGCTGTAACCAGGCTTAGGTGTATCTTGGTGGAAGGGGGAGTAGTTTAGCCGGGATGTCACTGATAAGCCCCTTCAATAGGGTTGCCTATGTCTAGTGTGGACTTATAAGCAGCCACGCACGGGCATGCCTACTACACAGGATATACTCCCGTGAGCATGGGCTTGATTATCAGAAGTGTATATGTGTGATTATATTTTATACAATGATTTTATTTATGCGTATGTACGCCTAGTGCAGACATAATTGTTCACCCACACAACTTCGCATATGTTCATATTCGTGCACATGCACATGGAAGCATACATCTTTACATATGCTCCTATGCATATGATATGCATGCATACTGCTACATTATACACAACTACACACATGCACATGCATACCCATGTATAGACGTATGCGCACATATGCGCACATATATATATGCACAAATATGCGCATACAGATGTGTATACCCACCCACATATATGTGAACACACACATGCGCACATGTACACATCTTAAACAATACATACACATACAAATATAGCCATACATGTACTGACGCACAAGTGTATGAGCACGTACGTTTATGATTAACATAAGTGCTCACCCACATATATATGTGTATACCTGTACATGCATATATGTACACATACACGCACATTCACATACATATACACACGAACGTACAAATATATATATATATAAAATATATATACACATATATACAATCACACCTACATATATAATACATATCATACACATACACATACTCGCAAATACATATACATACATATACATGCACACATATGAATATATACACATATATACACAGATATAATATATCTACGTATACATATGTCTTGCTTTACACACCACATGGCCCACGTATACATAAACATGCATGCACCTATGCATTCTGTGCATACGCACTCATACTCGTGCACAAACGTATGACCAGCGTCTGCGTGAGCGCACACACGCACCCCATTATAAGGAGCCTGTGCATTACAATGTGCATAAGTTGTAGGCTTGCAGCAGAAGGGTTGAGGGAAGGAGGCGGGTGATGTAGAAGAATAGGCTTTAGGACGATGTTGGAAGGGGTAAAGATGGGGTTTGGGTTAGAGGAAGTTGGAAGGTGATTTTGCATCTGGCAGTTTTTCTGAGAGGTGTCGCATTCTTTAGCGGTTGCTAAGCCTACCGGCCTGCGCCCTCGGTCAGCGTCTGGCACTCGATTGAGGTGCCATCGCTTGAATTACGCTTTGTTAATGCTTAGTTTATCTGGCGGATCTTCTGTCAAGTGACTGATTATATTTGGCACGTTATGGTAACCATGTTTAAACCTACCAGATTTTGTGATGTACTGTACTTACATTCTGGCGGTTGGCTGTTCCTTAGCGAATCTACTTGAGGGAAAACTCTGGTTCGTGCAATTTGGCAGTTATGCGGCAACCGGTGATGCTTGTAATTTTTTTATGATTTCGTAATTTGGTATTCTTTTCTGGTGGGGGAGTGATTATTATCTTTTTTCACTGCTGATTCTATCTATTGTGGCACTCTCAATGAGCACTGGGACCTTATGAACTTATTTAGCATGGTTATGGAACCTAGCATCGTAGTTGGCACTTTCTGGCATCCATATGATTTTAAAAGGTCCTCTTATGCATGGACCAATATATTGAATTTTATAGGCTTGTGAAATGTATGGATGAATTATTATTTCTATTTTGGCTGGGATATAAGCTCTATATATTCATGATCTTTCTCTCTTACGTAGCACTATCACAGATCACTCTCACTCGTAATTAGCATTATATCACTGATCTAACCATGACCCTTTACCTTGCCAGAACCCTTGTATATTTTATGTATTTGTATTTATATATATAAAATAAAAAAAAAAATTTTTTATTAAAATAAAATATAAAA
>NW_023646064.1:0-2500 GCF_015228065.2 Penaeus monodon
TTTTTTGTCATTATACCAATCTTCGCATAAATTACTTTCTCATTGCATATATTTTTTTCTCATAAAAGTACATAAATATCGAAAACTATAATCAGACACGTGGACAGAGACTAGTCAAAATAATTAAATGGATGGAGACATGGCAAAACGACCCAACCTGAAGCTGTATTTGCTCAGGCTTGCAGTGAAATAAGGTCAGGAACCATTCTATATATTTTAGTCGGTATTTAGGAATGCGATATTGCTCTGCTGTGTCGATCATGTGTGAATAATGGAAATGTGTCATCGGCCTCATTATTTATTAATGCGTGTAGACCTGCGGTATAAAAATGAGTCATTCCGTTCACAAGACGCACGCACGCACGCAAAAACACACATACATTCGCTGAATTCGCTCTCTCTCTCTCTCTCTTCGTCAGGCATCGATTTATACAGAAAACAATGTAATTTTGCAATTTACTAATCCCAATAATACATTAGACAACATTAGATGATGAGTGAAATACTCGCCTTCGCAGCGGGGTGGCCCGTGGTTCGGCTCATGTTGTTATACTCTTGTTTTCCAATTCCGGTGATCATGTTTACTGTGATCATACAAACAATGACACTGATGATAATGAAAGCCATGAGGCATTTAGGCTGCCTTTACACACCAACGAAACGATTCAATTCGTGAAGACTCAATTCGTGACTCGTCTTGAATCGCCACATTAGTTTCTATGGAACCATTCACACCAAGCGATCTTCTGACGCGTCGCATTGCCCATTTAATACGAGAACGACGCGCAACATACAACATATGGTCCTTTGGCCATATATATATATATATATATATATATATATATATATATATATATATATATATATATATATATATATATGTATATATACATATATATTATATATATATATACATATATATATATATATGCGTATTATATACATATATGTCTATATATATATACATATATATATATATATATATATATATATATATATATATATATATATATATATATATATATATATATATATATATATATATATATATATATATATATATATATGTATATATATATATATATATATATATATATAATATATATATATATATATATATATATTATATATATATATATATATATATATTATATGGCCAAAGGACCATATGTTGTATGTTGCGCGTCGTTCTCGTATTAAATGGGCAATGCGACGCGTCAGAAGATCGCTTGGTGTGAATGGTTCCATAGAAACTAATGTGGCGATTCAAGACGAGTCACGAATTGAGTCTTCACGAATTGAATCGTTTCGTTTGGTGTGTAAAGGCAGCCTAAATGCCTCATGGCTTTCATTATCATAAGTGTCATTGTTTGTATGATCACAGTAAACATGATCACCGAATTGGAAAACAAGAGTAAAACAAATGAGCCGAACCACGGGCCACCCCGCTGCGAAGGCGAGTATTTCACTCATCATCTAATGTTGTCTAATGTATTATTGGGATTAGTAAATTGCAAATTACATTGTTTTCTGTATAAATCGATGCCTGACGAAGAGAGAGAGAGAGAGGCGAATTCAGCGAATGTATGTGTGTTTTTGCGT
Source organism: Penaeus monodon (assembly GCF_015228065.2). Taxonomy (NCBI): domain Eukaryota; kingdom Metazoa; phylum Arthropoda; class Malacostraca; order Decapoda; family Penaeidae; genus Penaeus; species Penaeus monodon. Next base: position 1,603 of record NW_023646064.1, read on the forward strand.
GCGTGCGTGCGTCTCTGTGAACGGAATGACTCATTTTTATACCGCAGGTCTACACGCATTAATAAATAATGAGGCCGATGACACATTTCCATTATTCACACATGATCGACACAGCAGAGCAATATCGCATTCCTAAATACCGACTAAAAATATATAGAATGGTTCCCTGACCTTATTTCACTGCAAAGCCTGAGCAAATACAGCTTCAGGTTGGGTCGTTTTGCCATGTCTCCATCCATTTAATTACTTTTGACTAGTCTCTGTCCCACGTGTATGATTATAGTTTTCGATATTTATGTACTTTTATGAGAAAAAATATATATAGCAATGAGGAAAAGTAATTTATGCGAAGATTGGTTATAATGACAATAATACAAGTTTATCAGGTTGGAAAGCTCTATAATTGTAATTATTATAATTTAGTTTTATTTAATTTGTTACAGTTCTTGGTGTGATAATCTGTGTTTTATTTTACTTCTAAAATACCACCTATGTGCAAGGAATGCCCGTGGTTACCATCCACTGGCGGCGAGGGATTTGAACGCAGGTCAGCAAGACGAGATCGCTACCACTGCACCAAACAGCACACAGCACACTAGTGTGAATAAAGGTGATGACACGCATATGCTTCCAGTATTAAGGGTCCTACATGCAAATTCTATGCTTTCCTGATTCAAGGGTCAACAATTAGTGATTACTTTCGCAAATCAACTTGATGAAAACTAAACAGAGAAACTCTTTGAACACATACACAGTAATTGAGGAAGCGCACGACAAGGGTTCGTTACCTCTTTCTCGGAATTTTTAAAAAATATATCACTATACGTAAAAATAACGGAGGGAAGAATAACATAAAGCTAATTCTTCAGTAGAAAGACGCGATTTCATACATTTGTAC
>NW_023646065.1:0-7819 GCF_015228065.2 Penaeus monodon
TCTCGCCCGCCAGCCCCGGTACTCTCGCGCGCCCTGACATGTCGCAGCCCGGTCATCGCTTGCTGCAATCAAATTATTTCTCGATTCTGTGAGATTCATGGTTATCTGTATTATTTTTAATTATCTCCTAGTTATGAAGGTCATTCTATTCCTGATTTTTGAGTCTTTGCTAATGTTTTTTGTAAAAACTTATTTTTTACGAACGATGTTTGGCATGGCTTATGACGTCACGAACTTTATAAATATAAGCTGCGTTGAGTGGGAAATAGGGTCATACTCCTCGAAACAACGGCGTTTTTCTGTCCTTAGTGTTTTTTCCTTGCTGAGCGAAAGGTGGAAAACTCGGCACGTCTAGGCATCACATCACACGGGAAAAGTTCTGTTTTCTAGCTATTTTCTTTTTCCATAGGAGCTGGCATGATTCTTTGTTTGTTTTGTTATATATAAACTCGAGTTTTTTTTAGATTTTACATGGTATACTAAGCTTGTGAATATTACTGGAGCGGTATACACGAATGTCCTCAGACAATTTGAGACGATTATATGTGGCTCGCTGCCACATATAAAGATATCAACTAACAAATAGATAAAATTGATACTTTTAGATTACTCAAAATAACGTCTATATAAGGTTTAATTATTTATTATGCAGACATGGACACGTCCATATATATCTATATCTATATCTATATATCTATATCTATATATATATATATATATATATATATATATATATATATATATATATATATATTTTTTTTTTTTTTTTTTTTTTTTTTTTTTTTTTTTTTTTTTTTTTCAACAGCCATTCATTCCACTGCAGAACATAGGCCTCTCTCAATTCATTACTGAGAGGCTATATGGCACTGCCACCCTTGCCTGATTGAATGCCCTTCCTAATCAACCGCGGTTTGTGCCACGGCGGTGACTTCCCCTACGACACTTGCGCTCGACTTCTCAAGGCGATATGTCGTTTTTCTAGGTAGGCAATCGAGGTGAAGTTCCTTGCCCAAGGGAACAACAACGGTGACTCGAACCTTCGAACTCAGATTGCCGTCATGACAGTCTTGAGTCCGATGCTCTAACCACTCGGCCACCGCGGCCTATATATATATATATATATATATATATATATATATATATATATATATATATATATATATATATATATATATATAATTAGTTTTATTTATATATATACACACACATACATATATATGTATATATAAGTGTATATATATTTTATATATACATATAAATATATATATATATATATTATTATATATATATATATATGTTATATATATATATACACATGCATATATATGTATATATAAGTATCATCATCATTTAACGGTAGGTTCATGTCTGAGCCGCCGTGGTCACAGCATGATACTCAATTGCAGTTTTCACGTTGTGATGCTCTTGGAGTGAGTACGTGGTAGGGTCCCCAGTTCCTTTCCACGGAGAGTGCCGGTGTTACCTTTTTTTTTTTTTTTTTTTTTTTTTTTTTTTTTTTTTTTTTTAGGTAATCATTCTCTCTTATTTTATCCGGGCTTGGGCCCAGCACTGACTTGAGCTGGCTTGGCCACCCAGTGGCTAGGCAGGCAATCGAGGTGAAGTTCCTTGCCCAAGGGAAACAACGCGGCGGTCGGTGACTCGAACTCTCGAACTCAGATTGCCGTCGTGACAGTCTTGAGTCCGACGCTCTAACCATTCGGCCACCGCGGCCTTGACGATCATGGGCTTCCATGATTTTCTTGGCAATTTAGAGCGGTGGTTTGCCATTGCCTTCCGCCCGGTGTTTTTTTTTTTTTTTTTTTTTTTTTTTTTTTTTTTTTTTTTTTCCGGCACTGACTTGGGCTGACTTGGTCCCCCAGTGGCTAGGCAGGCAATCGAGGTGAAGTTCCTTGCCTAAGGAAACAACGCGGCGGTCGGTGACTCGAACCCTCGAACTCAGATTGCCGTCGTGACAGTCTTGAGTCCGACGCTCAGACCCGTGCCTTGAAGTGATGCTCCAGGCCCGGTGGGATAATTATTCTGAGCCTAGGTGATTTAGGGGCTGAGTCGCTGTCTACAGTATAGTCTGTTCGATTGCAAAGTGGTCACTAACTAACTCTCGTACCAGTGAAGTACAGACATTACTATGAACTAAATTTTTGCCAAATACGTAATCTAACCTGCCACCTCCCAAATGAGTCTCTGCTTCTGTGTCATATAATGTCAGTGATCTACTATTGATGAAATGCTTGAATTCTTCTCCATTACTATTACGCTGGTTGCCTCCAAAGTGTGGATGCCATGCACTGAAGTCGCCCATGCATAACGTGCCCTTGGTTGTGAAAATTGGGAAGAGAACTGGCCAGAAATTTAGAGTATGAAATTGAACATCAGTGTTCTCGGATTTTTTAACTAATTTATGTGGTAGTGTTACCTTCACATATGTCAACAATCCAGTCATGGCTGTATTCACATATGAATAATATCCCTTAAGTGCAGGTTCTATTTTCATCTTCTATTTTCATCTTAGCAGCGGCAGCAAAAGGTTCTTGCACGCATATAACATCAATATTATATTTAAGGATGTAGAATTATAGATCATTTAGCCTAGGCTTAATGCTACGCATATTCCATGATATGAATTTGATTGTGCGTTTATCCATATGTGAATAGTGTTTTAGTAGGCACCCTGTACTTCATGCTGTTATATCCTCTAATATTACGAATTATAGATTCACATAAGAAACATATAACTATGATTATGGATTTCATTACAGATGGTAGTCGTGGACTGAAAATTACTTTTAACCATTTCAACATTTGGTCTTAGCTTTGTTCCACTTCTCAGCACAGTCCCTTCCGTTTTTGTGTCAGATGCACCTGAGGGGCTGGTTGCGTCACTGGACTCGACGTCACAGGGATCTTGATTTTGTTGTGGCTGCTGTCAGCGCTGACACGCCCACTCTGGTTATTAACACTGACGGTCTGACATCGATTCTCCTCGCTCATTCTTTTATCACTAATGGTAGCACTAGTATCACGACAATGACAGTCACTTTTTATTTTTTCCATTTCCTGCCTCAGCGACGTTATTTCATTAATTAAGTTATTGTTTTGAGCTTTCAGAGCTTTCATTTCCTTTAGAAGTTCAAGCACATTTACGTCGCCTTGGTCAGCTGGCGTGACGTCACTTCTGTCACATGGTTTTGCGGGGGATTCCACCGCCAGTCCTGCGGTCATCCCTGCCTTCACACCCAGTGCCAGACAGTCACACCTGTCATCCCACACCTGAAGCATGATGGGACAAAGACTGGTGCATCTGCAGTACTCTCTCCTTCTGCAGCACTGCGAGGGCACTCCTTGGCAGTATGTTGGTCGCCACATTTTGCACAGCGTGCCTTGCCCTTGCAATACTTAGCTACATGGCCACTTCCATGCAGTTATAGCAGATCACAGGGGACGCCCTCCACGGCCGCACGTGGCTGGCAGGCATGTATTTTCCGAAGAAGTGGTATGTACTTGGAGGTGGTTGCTCTCCTTTCCATATTATGCAGATGCGGTTTAGTGGTTGGCCCATCCTTGTGCACTCTTATGGCCTTGTGAACTCCGTCGAGTGCATACACATTTTCAAAATCGATATCCTTGTTGTAGTGTGTCACAAGGTATTCGTCATATTTTCTCGTTTTTTGTGGTTCATCACATAGTTTGAAGGTAATATCTCCAATTGATCCTTTCATAAGGTCGTCATTGTATTTCTGCTGCGAGCGAGCGACATACACGTACGGTGAGGAGAGAGTGTCTCCTCGCACAAGGTCGAGGGGTAACCCCCAGGGCTGGAGGGTCGTTGCCGAGGTCCTGCAGCCATTTCATTTTTTCGATTTCGTTGTGCCTTCAGGGAAGGCGAGGCGGACGTAATTCTTCTTTGGTGGCAGTGGTGTCTTACTGGCATTGCCGGGCTTTCCTTTTTTTTTTTTTGCTTTCGACTTCACTAATGTGAAGCCGTCACTTCCTCCTTCAGCGTCGCCCATCAGGGCGTCAGAATCACCTTCAGTGCATGCCTGTTGCATGGCAATGGATTCAGTAGGACTATCCACTGAACTACAGGATGAAGCGCATTCTTCAGCCGCGGGAGGAGTGGGACAGTTATCCACCGCGTCCTCCCCCTCAGTGTTTACATTGCGGTTTCCGCCCATCGTGAGGGTGACCGCAGCGCCTTGCCCACCCGGCTCGCCCGCCTCGTGACAGGTGATATATAGCGCTCGGGACAACGGGGCACTCAAGCCTCCGGCTAGTACAATGGTAACGTGTCGGCCTCTCATCCGAGGGGTCGGCGGTTCGCGCCCCGCCCAGGCGCGAGAAGTTGCAATTGTCGCCCGGAGGTTACTGCTGTGGCTGGGCACCACGGCGGGTAAGGACTAGGTTCAGCCGAGTCAGCACCAGCTGACACACGTGAGCGAGTCGGCATTAGTCGACACAGGCCGGGCTCCCCTCATGGGCATAGCCCGGGCGAGGCTAAGCTTCGTATATCGGACTTATCCTTACGGGGCACTCAACTCTAACGGTTTACCACAGCAGTACTTGGCACTCGTAGAAGAATTATTTCAAATTCTCGTACAAGCATAACTATTATCACACCACTATTGTCATGTCACTGACTTGCGGATTATATGAGCACCAAATGTTCATGAACTCCTTGTACAACTTTCTTGTATATGACGCAAGAGGTTCGTGTGTAAGGGACGAGGGCACCGGAGCACGGGCACCACACGACCTCTCCGTATGAGGTCACGGTGTGTACTGTGCGGTTACTCTGCTCCATACTCCCGACTGTACTCTGCGGATATTCCCCACCATGTTTCATTTAATGTTATATGTCCCATTTCACTTAGTCACACGGAGACATTTAGGGTGAGGTTTCCTAAAAATCAGAAATTTTTGATAAGGAACTTTAAGTAACTCAGTTCGGCGACCCCACTTTTAACAAGTTTAACTCTTCAATTCCTACTGAGCTGTGATTAAAATCACAACGTCTGTTTTATATTATTAATTGTGGGAATACAAAACGAGATCTCACCTCTTATTTTGCTACAAAAAATATCTTACCTCAAGTGTTACGCTAATTACAATACATGACGTACGATACTGATATTCTTATGTGTTTTCTTTTTTCTCTCACCTTTCCCTGAGAACAAAGACAATTTAATAAGTAGGAAAAGCTTAGCTGGAGGGAGGGAGTATTGTCATTACCTGCAGAATGATACTTAAAACTTCCGCGTGCACCGGTGAAAAGTTATATAATTAATAACTTTTTTTATTTTCTCCTTTTGTTTACTATTCCTTTCTCCCCTTATTTTATAGGTCGCAGTTCGCAGGCTGCTCGTTGTAGATCCTAGCAAGTCCCAAGTGAATTCAACAGATTCAGTGCCATGTAAACACATCGAAAATCGGAAGTAGATGTCATAATTAAAAGAAAAAGATACTTTTAATATTCATACGCTGTTGTCTCCGATGCCGAGTCCCATCATTTCAGTTTATGAATATTTAAAATGGAACATTTTATACATAGCTAAAAAATTCCTGTCTGGGAGGGGTAATAGTATCCATCGTTGTAATGTAATCAGGGGTTATATATATGCTAATTGATAAATGAATTTAGTTTTCTTATAATGTGATTTTGAGAATATAATATTTTCAATTTTATTTTTATAGGAATAAAATTAAAAGTGTATGAGAACAGGGGAGTGAGGAAAGGGGTACAGGAAGGAAGGACACCAAGCTGGAAACTGCGTTCAACAACACGTTAGTAAATCAGAAATTATAAAGTAAAAATGTATATTATCTGCATGACACTATAATTGTTTTCAACAATGCATCAGGTGTTTGGCGAAAACTGCATTGCACTTTGCACTGTGGGCGCCTATAATGTGCGTGTTTAGAGATCGCAAGACAAGTTACAGAAAAAATGCAGTTTCTGTGTTTATCTGGAATTATGTATGTCAGATTCATTTTCTTATTCTTACAACGGCCAATTGCTGATTAACTGTTATTGTATGTCATTATTATATGTTTGCTTTAGTGGTCTTGGTAACCTCACTTTGCACAGCACAGTATTACCAGGTGCAAATGGCACCTAGAACACCTATAAGAGCCTGAGCTGAATGCGACATTGCCCTTGCAATTGTCTCAATTCCGCTCATCATCGGTTCCTCGCGCTGACTCGAGAGTGGCGCACTCTTATGTTGCCTAGCTTTATGGTACACATTACATGATTTTATCTGATGAACATCTTGTCTGCTTGAACAGAGAACACATGAAAGTTTGTTTTTTCTGTAGCAAGCGAATAGGAAGAGTTAGCAACTTCCACTTATCGACTTGATGTAGCATTACATAGCTATGACGGCCACGATTTGTATTCAGAGCGAATTACATTTATGTTATCAAATGACTTTGCACCCAAAAGCGTATGTTGAATTCAATTACAGCCGGAAAGGTTTAGCCATTTCTTACCTGTTGAATCAACAAGTCCTGCTGCGCACTCGTACGAAAAGCGCCCTACAGACTGCATTTATCTATTTTTCAGTAGTTACTTGGGGAAACAATGCCTGCTATAGAACAGAAGGAAATATTAATGTAAATAAAGTAAGAACATAGATGGACTAATTTATTATTTCTCACGAAGTCTGTATGTCCGCCTTGGTAAACACACACACACACACGCACGCACACACACACACACACACACACACACACACACACACACACACACACACACACACACACACACACACGCACGCACGCACACACACACACACACACACACACACACACACACACACACACACACACACACACACACACACTGTTATATATCAGAACTATAGGTTTGTGTCACGACCTTGAGTGGTGTCATGGGATAGTAATGCTAATATATCACAATTTTATATTTATCAAACGGAAACTCAATCCAGCGAAGACTAATGCAGCATTCGTTGAATAACCAAAATTATTGCTATAAAAAGGATTTGTTAATTTCCTAACAAAGCTTACCAAAAGTCAGTATGCACTCCCTATATAAAGAAGACTTGAAACGACAAGTGCTAGATTTCGACCCATTTCAAGCCCTCAAACTTGAAGGGTTTGCTCTGCTTTGCTTGTGGCTTGAAGCAGCGCTGACCAGCAGATGGCCTGCGTACTTCTGGAATGGCATTTTCCAGTGCTTGTAGCTATCATTATTTGTAGCAGAAACCTAAATTTATCTCATTTTCCAAGGTAAGGATTCCATTTGATGTTGATACAGAAAATAAATTATATCCGGACACACACAAAAAATCCATAACAGACAAGAAAAACTATTCGAGATAACTTTGATATTACTTTTTACGATCCTGAGTAAAAACTTTCGCAACCTTCTTTTCTTTTTTATATTTTGCCTTCTTATAACGCAGTTAAACGAAAAATCATCAACTTCTGTGCACTTAAGTATGCTATATATACATATACACACACACACACACACACACACACACACACACACACACACACACACACACACATACACACACACACACACACACACACACACACACACACACACACACACACACACACACACACACACACACACACACACACACACATATATATATATATATGTATATATATATATATACATATAATATATATATATATTATTATATATATATATATATATACATATATGCATGCATACCACACACACACACACACACACACCAAACACACACACCCACACACACACACCACCACACCACCACACACAAAAACACACACACACCCCACA
>NW_023646066.1:0-5000 GCF_015228065.2 Penaeus monodon
CTGATCTTCCCATTTTTTCTCGTGTCTCTCTCAAAACAGTTTGCGAAGTCGTTTTCTCGGCCTTGTTACATCGTTGCCCGAGATGCGGATTTTATGTCTCGGCACAGGCATCAGCTGTTTTGGGTGGGGGGGGGGGTGGAGATGAAGGGGCGGTGGGGGAGAGGAGAGGTGAGGGGGAATGGGAGGCGGGATTTCTTTTGCATCATTTCTGTCTCTCTTCTTTATCCCTCATTCTTCATCTCTCGCATTGTGTGTCTGTGTTTTAGGTTGCTGTGTTCCATCTAGGTGGAACGTGCTTTTCTCCATCAGTTTATAAAGGAATTTATATATCTATATATATATATATATATATATATATATATATATATATATATATACATATGTATGTACACACATGTGTGTGTGTACAGTATATCTATATCTATCTATCTATCTATCTATATACACTGTATATATACATATATACATGCATATATATATATATATATATATATATATATATATATATATATATATTTACATATATGAAAATAGAAACAGCCACAGTAGAAAATGAAACTACTGTGGCTGTTTCTCTTTTCATCTTTGTGTACACGTTACTGTGTTTGTGTTTGTGTTTATATATATATATATATATATATATATATATATATATATATATATATATATATATTGTCAGTTGATTTATTCACCGTAACAATTGTTGACATTGTTACATCAATTACAATTAGCACTAACCAAACGTGGCCAGAATTTTTTGCACCTGCCAAGTCCTCCCCCAAGAGATTAAATAATTTTATTTGTTACTACTGATTTTGAAATAAATTTGAAATATATTTAATCCTGCTGATATATACTACCTTTCAGTCTTTCTATTTCATGCATGAATTTATAAGAGCTGGATTTTGAATCTTGGCTAAATTCTTGGTGATGCAAGATATAGACAAGGTAAATAAACTGGAATCTCTGAATCCACTAAAGGATATATCTTTTGTGAAATGTATATATATATATATATATATATATATATATATATATATATATATATATATATATATATACTTTTCGTATATGTTTTGTAAAATAAACTTTCCGGGCTAACCATCGAGAGAGTGTTGTAAATAAAACGTTCCAAAACTTTTTCTAAATTATCGACATATAATTTCGTACATCACTTCAACTAAATAACTTCTTGACCATCACATTTGTACAAAATTAAGGAAAAACTTTCTATAATCTTCAAACAATAGAACCATACACATATAACATTTAAAACAGTTACAATTAAATCATAGATAATTTTTATAAGTATAAAGTTGTCATTCATGAATATGAATTTTTGTATTCTGTAGTGTTCTATCAAAAAAATAATACAATCTACATATATATAGTAGCACCAGAAAAGATAGAATTCGAGAGGATAAGTGTAACAGAAACGAAACCGGTCCTTTTGAACGAAAGACAAGAGAGGTATTGAGTGAGCTACCGTGGCTCTACTAAAAATTGGTCACTTAATACACTGAAAGAACATAGTGTGGACAAGGAGCGTGTGTGTGTGATCCCCCCCCCCCAATACTAATAAATAACCAATCTTTAATTTCACACATACCTCCCCCCGCTCCTCACACACACACATATATATATATTTGTTTGTATATGTATACATACATACATACATACATACATACATACATACATACATATATATATATATATATATATATATATATATATATATATATATATATATATGTGTGTGTGTGTGTAAATATTTGATAGTTATTATTATTACTATTGTTATCACTTTTACTATCATAATAATTGCAATAACAGTGTTGACGATAATAATGATTATAATAAAAATATTTTGATATCAGTAATAGTAATAATAATGATAATAACAACAGCAACTATCATAATAACGATGATAATAATTATGATAATGAAAATCATAATAATAACAACAATAGTAATAGTAATAGTAATAATAATAATAATAATAATAATAATAATAATAATAATAATAATAATAATAATAATATGAAATATATGAATGATGCTACTAATAATAATGATAGTAATAATAATAATGATAATAATAGCAAGATAGTGATAATGATAATAACAATAACTATGATAATGCCAATAATGAAAAGCTAATAATAACAATAAAACCAATAATGATAAAAAAAAAAAAAATATATATATTATATATATATATTTTTTTTTTTATCATTATTGGTTTTATTGTTATTATTAGCTTTTCATAATTGGCATTATCATAGTTATGTTATTATCATTATCTTGCTATTATTATCATTATTATTATTACTATCATTATTATTAGTAGCATCATTCATATATTTCACTATTATTATTATTATTATTATTATTATTTTCATTATCATAATTATTATCATCGTTATTATGATAGTTGCTGTTGTTATTATCATTATTATTACTATTACTGATATCAAAATATTTTTATTATAATCATTATTATCGTCAACACTGTTATTGCAATTATTATGATAGTAAAAGTGATAACAATAGTAATAATAATAACTATCAAATATTTACACACAACACACACATATATATATATATATATATATATATATATATATATATATATATATATGTATGTATGTATGTATGTATGTATGTATACATATACAAACAAATATATATATATGTGTGTGTGTGAGGAGCGGGGGGAGGTATGTGTGAAATTAAAGATTGGTTATTTATTAGTATTGGGGGGGGGGATCACACACACACGCTCCTTGTCCACACTATGTTCTTTCAGTGTATTAAGTGACCAATTTTTAGTAGAGCCACGGTAGCTCACTCAATACCTCTCTTGTCTTTCGTTCAAAAGGACCGGTTTCGTTTCTGTTACACTTATCCTCTCGAATTCTATCTTTTCTGGTGCTACTATATATATGTAGATTGTATTATTTTTTTGATAGAACACTACAGAATACAAAAATTCATATTCATGAATGACAACTTTATACTTATAAAAATTATCTATGATTTAATTGTAACTGTTTTAAATGTTATATGTGTATGGTTCTATTGTTTGAAGATTATAGAAAGTTTTTCCTTAATTTTGTACAAATGTGATGGTCAAGAAGTTATTTAGTTGAAGTGATGTACGAAATTATATGTCGATAATTTAGAAAAAGTTTTGGAACGTTTTATTTACAACACTCTCTCGATGGTTAGCCCGGAAAGTTTATTTTACAAACATATACGAAAGTATATATATATATATATATATATATATATATATATATATATATATATATATATATATATATATATACATTTCACAAAAGATATATCCTTTAGTGGATTCAGAGATTCCAGTTTATTTACCTTGTCTATATCTTGCATCACCAAGAATTTAGCCAAGATTCAAAATCCAGCTCTTATAAATTCATGCATGAAATAGAAAGACTGAAAGGTAGTATATATCAGCAGGATTAAATATATTTCAAATTTATTTCAAAATCAGTAGTAACAAATAAAATTATTTAATCTCTTGGGGGAGGACTTGGTGGGTGCAAAAACTTCTGGCCACGTTTGGTTAGTGCTAATTGTAATTGATGTAACAATGTCAACAATTGTTACGGTGAATAAATCAACTGACAATATATTATATATATATATATATATATATATATATATATATATATATATATATAAACACAAACACAAACACATTAACGTGTACACAAAGATGAAAGAGAAACAGCCACAGTAGTTTCATTTTCTACTGTGGCTGTTTCTCTTTTCATATATATATATATATATAATATATATATATATATATATATATATATATATATATAAATTCCTTTATAAACTGATGGAGAAAAGCACGTTCCACCTAGATGGAACACATGCAACCTAAAACACAGACACACAATGCGAGAGATGAAGAATGAGGGATAAAGAAAGAGAGACAGAAATGATGCAAAAGAAATCCCGCCTCCCATTCCCCCCTCACCTCCTCCTCTCCCCCACCGCCCCCTTCATCTCCACCCCCCCCCCCCCACCCAAAAACAGCTGATGCCCTGTGCCGAGACATAACAAAGTCCGCATCTCGGGCAACGATGTAAACAAGCGCCCGAGAAAAACGACTTCGCAAACTGTTCTTGAGCTGAGAGAACCACGAGAATAAAATCAGTTGGGGAAGAATGATGCACTGAGTGGGAGAGGCGGAGGGGAAGGAGACCGTTACGGGAGATGATATTAGCCATTGAGAACATCCTATTCATCGGTTAGTTTTAGAGCAAAGAAAATGAGAGGGAAGAAGGGAAGGGAGGATGGAAGTAAAAATGACAAGGATTTAAATTATTTTAAACTTCTTTTTTTTTTCTTTATTACGCAACCAGTTCATCATCCATTAAGATAACATAAGAATAACAAACTTAATTACAGCTACGTGCAGCTTTAGTTGCTTATATTCATGGTATCTCAGCGTAATCATGCATGAAACCCTGTTTTCTATAAATATCATTAGAATTGGTTTAGTTTAGTTTACTTTAGTCCATGGTTTACCAGCCTACCAGTAAGGGCGGGATCAAGCTATAATATATTATATATAATGGTCATAACTGTATATTACAATACTACATTTCAAATTTCGGATATAAGACAATCATGCCTTCTCAAGACATCAGATTCGATTGAAATATTCATATAACCTTTTGTACCCAGTAGCCTAAATTGCTGTATTACATGGCACTGATGCATAATGTATTCGGTTACATTCTTCAATGTAGACTCACGTTCCCCCACACTGCATGGTCCACCGCCCCCCGCCTGTACGGCCTGTATCAGAGCTTAAATGTCGCGGTGACAACGCCATGGTGTCATTGTACGCGTGCATTTACCTTAGAGTTTACCTTATACCATCTCAACTGGGTGGAAAACAGAAGAATAAATCGAAAATAAAATAAAATAAAGGGAAAATGCTCGAGACGGGG
>NW_023646067.1:0-7817 GCF_015228065.2 Penaeus monodon
AAAAAAATTTTTTTATAATAAAATTTTATTTACTTTAATAATTATATATTAAATATTAAATATAAAATTATATATACATATATAATATATATTAAAATTATTTATATAAAATAAAAAAAAATATAATATATATATTATAGTTTATAATTAATATGTAACCTAAATCATCCATTTATTAGGAAAAGATCAAACACAACACCAACAAACAACCAAAAATAATAAAAATATAATATATATATTTATATCCCAGAATATATTCTATTATCTTCCCTATCTACCCTATCTATCTATCTATCTATCTATCCTATTATATATATTATTAAGAATAATATATATCAATATATAATAATTATTTTATAATATATTATCATATATATAATTTTATATAATATATCTATCTACTATCCTTTCTATCTATTTAATTAATCATTCTATCCTATTATATATAGTATTTTATACATATATAATAAAATATATCTTCCCTAAATTTTTAATATATTATATATTATTAATATATATATTTATATTATATAATTATAATTATTTTATAATAATATAAAAATATATATTATATATAATATATCCACATAAATATATAAAATATATTTTATATAATTATTTTTTAATGTAGAAAATTTTTATATATTAATAATATATATATATATGTAAAAATTAAAAAAGATATAATATAATATAAATGATCATTTTATATTTTTTTTATAAAATGTATATATATATTTTAAATATATATATATATATATTTATAATATTTTTAAAATTTCCTGTATATATATTTAAAATAGAAAAGATTTAATAAGATAGATTAATAGATAATTTAGAACAGATAGATATATATAATGTCTGTATATAAATTATATTATATATAATTTATTTATTTTATATGTGTGTGGTGTTGTGTGTGGGGTGTGGGGTGTGTGGTCCCCTCCCCTATCTATCCCTTTTTCCTCTCTATAATATAATATTTTTATGTATGTAGGTTATACATATTTATAAAATATATATATTTTAATTATATATATATATAAAATATATAATATTATATATATAATAATATATTATATTATATAATATATATATATTCAAATATCTATAATCTATTATCTTAATCTAATTTTATATCTATCTTTTAATATATATTATATTAATATATATATATAATATATTAATATTAATATATTAATTATCATCATCCCCCATTGAAGGTTCCGTTGGTTTTGGACGTAGGCCCTTTTCCCCAACTGCCCCCCCTCCATTCTCCCAAAAATTTTGTTTGGCATCACGGTGCCAAAATTTTCTGAAGGTATCGAGATCGTCCACGCCATCTGGTTCTTCTGAAGGTGACCCTTTCGGCTCCCCAAGTTGTTAGTTTAGTGGGGTCCCACCCTATTTTGTCTTTTTCTTTCTTTTGACGTGTCCCCCCCCCCAAAGGTCCATTTTGGCTTTTTTTGATGACTTCCGAGGATATCCTCTGTTTTTTTTAGTTTCCCTCGCGGGATTTTGGGGCGCAGATGGTTAAAAATGTTGGTCCGCGCCCATGTAAAACGCCGAGCATAATTTCCTCCTCGTGTGCTCTTTGCCATGGATCTAAGTTTTTGGGGAAAGTTTGTTTTTTTTTCGTGAGATTCCAAAGTCCTCTGACCCGCAGGTGACCGGTGGGTGGTGATGCATTGATTTATAGACTTTAATCCGTTTTTTAGGACCAAAGGAAAAATTCCCTTTGTTTTTTGAAGATTGCGCTCCCCTTTGCCAAAGGCCTGTCCCCATCCGAGTGGGAATTTCTCCTTTTGATCTCTTGTGTCTTTTTGGAAAAGCCCTTTTTTTCTGGCAGTGGAAATTTTTGTTTGGCCCAAAAATAGATTGCAATGGTTCCCCACAACTTCGATTTGTCCCTTGTTGTCGACTTGAAAACTTTTTGGTCCCCCTTCGTCCCTCCCCGATTTCGAACTTGTTTTTCATTTAACTGCTTTCGTCCCCCCCTTTTTAAGAATTCATGCTCAAACCGACCTTCAAACCTTTTTTCCCTCCTGTTCAACTCTTTTTTAGCTCTGTTTGAAGTTCTGCTAGTGTTTTTTTATATATTGTTAAACTTAAGATTGTTATTATACATAAAATATTTTATATATATATATTATATTATTATATATATTTTAATAAAATATTATCATACTTAAAAGTTTTTAATATTTCTAATGTTATACAAGCCACACAAACACAAAACCCCCAACACACCACACACAACCAACACATATTTATTAATAAAATGGGATATATATGTACAATTATATATATATTAATATATATATTAATTATATTATATTATATTATAATATATGTTTTAAAATTAATGGTTATTATTATATATATAAATTAAAAATGTTTATATATTTGTGTTGGGGCGTTTTGTGTGTGGGTGGTGTTATTAATATAAAATAATTTTTATTAAAATATATATTATAATATTATATAAATATATATTTATATATATATATATTTTTATATAATATTATATATAATGCATACATTAAATGTTTTTTAAAACAAAACATATATATATTTTATTATATTTTTAAAATATTAATTTTATATGTAACCTAATAATGTAATATATATTTATATATATAATTAATATTTATATAATATAATATTATAGATTATAAAAAATAAATTATAAGATAATATTATAATTATATAATTATATATTATGTTGGTTTTTTTTTTTATATATTAAACATTATATTTTTTTTTTAAGTTGCCCCCTTCTCACCAGGGACGTTGGCGGAATCATGAATTTGCAATGGGTTGTTTTCCTTGGCAATTTAAGAGCGGGGTTTTTTGCCCCGTTTGCCTTCCCCCCCGGGTTTTTTTTTTATCGAGTCACCTTCTCTATTTTACCCATTTTCCTTTGGGAACCGGCCCCCTTTAACATTGGGGGCTTGGTTTTTTGGCTTTTCCCCTGGGCTTTTGGTTAGGCAATCGGGGGGGTTTAATTTTTTTTGCCCAAGGAAAACGCACCGGCCCGGTTGACTCGAAAACCTCCGAAACTCAGATTTTGGCCTTCCCCCCACACCCCTTTTAGTCCGATTGCCCCTAACCCACCCCCCGGCCCACCGCGGCCCTATTATATAATATAATAATATATATAAAATTCTAAAATATTATATTATATAATATATATTATATATAATTTTAAATATTTGGGGGGTGGGTCGGTTTGGGGTTTTGGGGTGGGGGGGTGGTGTGTGGGTTGGTGTGGGGTGTTGTGTGTGGTGTGGGGTTAATTTATATTTAATAAAAATATATATATAATATATTAAAATTAAAAAATATATTTTTAAAATATAATTTATATATATATAATATAATATATGTAATATATATTTGGTTGCAAATAATGTTATATGTTATACACACACAACAACCCCAACACACACCCAAACACAACAACACCACGCAACACCACCCACCAAACACACACACAATAAAATAATTATAATATAATATTATAAATTATATATAATATATATATATATAAAATTTTACATATAATATATACCGGGCTTGGGACCAGCCTGACTTGGAGTATGGAGTATGCCAAACCACATTGAATTACTTTCCCTATTTTTAGTCACCCCCAGTGGCTAATGGCAAATCGAGGTAAAGTTTTCCCCTTTTCCCAAGGGAAAATTTCATCGTAAACTAGGTTTCGATTTAAACCCTTTAAAATATTATAAAATCATGCAAAGTGATCAAAAATAAAAGCCCGCCCGGGCCGATGCCTGGGGGTTGTGTGCAATTTATTTACCCACGTACTCCCCCATGCGGCGTTTTGGTGGGGGTGTGCACTTTGCACTGATTTATATTTTTTAGGTGGGTCGAACACAACCCCAACACAACCCCAACCACAATATTATTATATAATATATATTATATTTTATTTGTATATATATATATAATTTTAATATATTATTTTTTATAATATTACATAATATGTGGCTGTGGTTGCCCTGGTGGTGTTGTGTGTTTTTGTGGTGGGGTGGTGTGTTGTGTTTCTTTTGGGTTTTTTGGTTGTGTTTTGTTGGTGGGTGGTAAAATAATGTGGATGTTGTGGTTGGGTGTGTTGGGGTGGTGTGGGTTGGGGTGGTGGGTTGGGGTTTGTGGGTGTTGGTTGGTGTGTGGGTGTGGGTGGTGTTGGGTGGTGTGGGTGGTTGTTGGTTTGGTGGTGGGGGGTGTGGTGTGGTGTGGGGTTTGGGTGTTAAAATACATAATTCTTCCCCTTTTTAACGGTTAGGTTTCCATGTCCCCGAAAGCGCCGTGGTACCAACATTGCATACTTTTTAATTTAGTTTTTTTTCATGTTTTTTTTTTGTGAATGCCTCCCTTGGAGTGAGGGGAACGTGGTAGGGGTTTCCCCCCCCCGTTTTCCCTTTTTCCACGGAGAGTGCCGGTGTTTACCTTTTTTAGGTAATCCAAATTCCCCCCCTATTTCTCCCGGGCTTTGGAGCACACTGAATTTGGGCCCTTTTTTGCCCCCAGTGGATGGTAGGCAATCGAGGTTAAAATTTTCCTTGCCCAAGGAAAAACGCCCCGGCCCCGTGACTCGAAACCCTTCGAACTCAGATGGGCCCTTCTGCCAGTCCCCTTTTAGTCCCATGTTCTAAACCCTTCGGCCCACCGCGGCCCCTTGGGGGATTCATGGGCTTCCATGATTTTTTTTTGGAAAATTTTAGAGCGGTGGTTTTTTGCCATTTCCCTTTCCGCCCGTTTTTTTTTTTTTTTTTTTTTTTTTTTTTTTATCGAGTCCCCCCATCCCTTCCTTTTTTCCCGCACTGACTTTGGGCTGACTTTATCCACCCAGTGGCTTAGGCCAGGCAATTGAGGTTTAATTTTTTTTTTTGCCCAAGGAAAACAACGCCCGGCCCCGAAAAAGACTCCGAACCTCCCCCAACTCAGATTTGCCCCGTCCCCCGGCCCCCTTGGGTCCCCGATGCCTTAACCTTCGGCCCCGCGGCCCCATACATACATACATATATAATATATAAAATTTTTATATATATATTATTATATATTATATAATATAATAACACAATAATTTTATTGGGTGGTTGGGGGGTTGGGTGGGGGTTGCAAAAAAATATTTCATATTTTATTATTTTTTTTGGGGGTGGGGTGGTGTTGTTTGGGTTTGGGGTGGGGGTGGTGGTGTGTGTGTGGTGGTGTGGTTTTGGGTTGGTGGGGTTGTGGTGTTGGTGTGGGGTGTGGTGTGGTGTGGTGGTGTGGTGGGTGTGGTTTGGTGTGGGTGGTGGGGTGGGTGTGCAATATAATATAATTATATTTTATAATATAATATAGTAATATTATATATATATATGTAATCCACACACCACACACACACTCACACACACCCACACAACACACCACCCTCACACACACAAACCACACACAAAGCGCGCACAAAACCCGCACCCAAACACAAACCACAAACAACACACACACACCAACACACACAAAAATATATAATATAATAATATATAAATATTAATATATATAATTTTATATATATATATATAATGTTGTGTATATATGTTATAAATATATTAAATAATTTGTGTTGTGTGGGTGGTGTGTGGGGTTTTTGGGGTTTTTTTGTGGTGTGGTGGGGGTTGTGTTGTTTTATTATATATTTTATTTTATATATATAATTATATAATAATTTTATATATATATAAAATATATATATATATTAATATTATATATATAGATATGTATAATATATTTAATAAATATATATTTTTATATATATAATATATTTATATATATGTATAAAGGCCGGATGGGGCCCAAATTTGGGTTTTTTGAGCATCGGAACTCCAAGACTGTCCCACGATGCCCAAAAGGTGAGTTTTTCGAGAGTTCGGGTCACCTGCCGGCGCGCGTTTTTTTTTTCCCTTGGGCAAGGAACCTTCACCTTTTCCGATTTTGCCTTTCCTAGCCCCTGGATTTGGGCAAAGCCATGCCCAAGTCCCGTGGCTGGTCCCCCAAACCCGGATTTAAAAAGAGAGAAATGATTACCTGAAAAGGTAACACCGCACTCCTCCGTGGAAAGGAACCCGGGGAACCCCTACCCACGTACTCCCCTCCCAAGAGCATCCACAAAAATGAAAACTACAATTAAGTATTTTTTGCTGTGACCACGGCGGCTCCAACATGGAAAACTAATAGTTTTAAATTAAATATATATATAATATTAATTTTTAAATTAATAATATATATATAATATATATTATAAAATTTTATTTCTTATTTTATATATAATATATAAATATTTTATAATAAATAAATATTTAAATATTATATATTATAAATATAATATATATAGGCCCGCCGTGACCGAAGTGGTTAGAGCATCGGACCCCAAGACCCCAAGACCTCGAATTGCCTACTTAGCAAAACCAACCGCTTTAAATTTTTCAAGAAAATCATGGAAAACAATGATCGCCCAACGTCCCCCTTGTAAAAAAAAAAAAAAAAAAAAAAAAAAATTTTATTATATATATTAAAATTTTTTTTATAATAAAATAATAATTTTAAATTTTCATATATTTATTATTTATACTTGGGGGGGCCCCCAAATCCCCCGGGCCCCCCCCTTGGTAAAATTAATTTTGGGTTGGTAAACAACCCCACACAAAAAAAAATATTTTTAAAATATATATTAAATTTTTTTAATATTAAAATTTTTATAATTATATAAATTATATATTTTAATTTATATTAATAAAAAAATTTTTTTTTAAAAAAAAATATATTTATATTTTATAATATAATTTTGTTGGGGGGGTGGGGTTTTTTGGGGGTGGGTTGTGGTTAGATTTTTGAATTTTTTAAAAGTTTGTAAAGTAATGTTTTTGGTTGGGGGTTTGGGGGTGTTTAATAAAATTAGATAGTTTAAAAAGTATTATGTGGGTTTTTGGGTTTTTATATTCCCCCAAAACAACACCCACCACACCACAACCACAACAACACAAACAACCCCACCCAAAACCCAAAAACATTTTTAACATATATAAAGTAAAGGTGGTTGGTGTGTTGGTGGTGGGTGGGTGTGGTTTGGGAAAAATAAACACTATAAAAATAAATTAATAATTTTAAAAAATTTTTTAATTATTTTTATAAATAAAAAAACAAATAAAATAATAAAAATTTAAATATATTAACACCACCACCATTTAAAAACATTTTCTTTTTTATACATATATTAATAAAAAAAAAATTATTGTTTTAATGTAGTATAAACCTTAAAATGCATATATATATTGATTTTTTTAAAAAATTATTTGCTTAATTATATGAAATATAAAATTAATTATCCCCATATTAATAATTATTAAATATATATAAAAATATAATATATATAATTTAATTATTTTTTTTTTTTTTTTTTTTTTTTTTTTTTTTTTTTTTTTTTTTTTTTTTTTTTTGATGTTTGATGATATTTTGGGGTTTAAAGTTTTTGGAAGTGCAACACAATTACATATATATTATAAAAATTTTTTTAATATATATATAAAATATTTTTTAATAAAATAAAAAATATAAAATATTTATTTTTTAAAAATTTTAATAATAAATATTTTTTGTGTTGGTGTGTGTGGGGGGGTGTGGGGGTGTTGTGGGTGGGGGGGGTTTGTTGGTGTTGGGGGGGGTGTGGGGGTGGGGGTGTGGGTTGTGTTGGGTTTTTTGTTGGTGTTGTTGTTGTGTGTGTTTGGGGTGGGGTGGTTGTGGGGTGTGGGGGTGGG
>NW_023646068.1:0-7816 GCF_015228065.2 Penaeus monodon
CCCCCCCTTTTTTTTTTTTTTTGGCAAATTTTTTTTTCGGGGGGAAAGGGCATTGGACTTTTGACTCCTTATTTAGCACGGCAGGGTCCCTAGCATTCCTATTGGCACATTTATATATAGTCCCCTTTTAAAAAATTTTTATTATTATTATATATATATTTTAAATATATATATATATTTTTTGTATTTTATGTTGTTGTGTTAAATTTTTTTATATTTATTATTATATATTTTTTATATTATTATTTCTATTATTATCTATCTATCATCTATCATCTATCTATCTTTATATAAAATTATATTTTTATTAAAATTATATTTTTGGTTGTGTGTGTGTGCGTGTGTGTGTGTGTGTGTGTGTGTGGAAAAAAAAACCCAAAATACTAGATTTATTGAAATGGACTACATTTGAAATCCCCTGGATTCCATAATATATAATTAATATATTGTGCTTTTAAATATATTTAAAAAATATATATTATTATTATAATTTTATTTTATTATATTATATCAATATATTAATATATTTTAAATAAATACATTCAGAGAGAGTAAAAAAATATTATAATTCAATATATATTATTTTATATTTGTATCATAAAAATTAATATATATATATTATATATTATATTTTTATATATTATTATATATATATTTTATATAATATGTATATATAAAAACAAAAATACAAAAACCACACGATCACACACACCAATTATATATATAATATAATATATAAAATATATATATATATTTTTAAATATATATTTTATTATTATTTTGTAATATATATATACGAATAACATCATCAACATATTATATATATATATTATAATATTATTTTTTTATATACATATAAATATATAATATTTTATATATATATTATTTATTTTAAAATTGTTTTTTGTGGTGTGTGTGGGGTGTGGTTTGTGGTGTGGTGTGTGTATTTTATTTATATAATATATATTATATATATTATATTATATATATATTATGTTTTGTTGGGGGTGTGTGTGTTTATATATATACATACTATATATTTTTAATTATATTTATTATAATAATAATATTTTATTTATATTGTATGTATGGTTTTCGGGGTGCAGAGTTAAAGTACCCAAAACTGAAAAGGGACCTGGCTGTTGCTCTGCGTAAAACCTTTCGATGCCTATTTGTTTCAACTGTTTTAAAAATTTTTACTGATCATCGACTCTATGTTATATATTTTCCCAAGGGGCCAAAGATAATGAAGAGGGAGCGGGATGCTTTAGAATTAAATATGTACCAGTTCAACCCTTTTTTCTAAACCAGGGAATCTCTTACATACCAATCCCTTTTCACGAAAACTGCTGCAACGCTCGCCCCGGTAAACAATTAGAAAACCCTACCCCCAGTGGACCCCAAAACCTTTTTTTACATTTCAAGGAAAATGAATTAAGGCAAGCACTAAAGGATCAGGTTGGGGTGAATTATAAAATTTCTTAGAGGGCGGTCTTTGCCAAAAAACAAAATTTGGTTGGATGACTTTTTTGATTAATATTATTGTACCCCGTAAGGGCACTAAAGGGGGCTCATTGAAATACCATTTGTTTTTCCCGAATCACTTGTTCCCAGGATACTACTAGTCCCTGATCCTACTGCTGCTCACCCGATTTATGAAGACAAATTTTCCCCAGCCGGAACTGTTTTTTTTATGCGCAAAGCATCAGCTAAGATCCGAAATTTTGCTAACTGTCCATTTCCCGAAGAGAAAGGGTGCAGTAAACGGCAAGGTATGTTTGTAAAATTTCCAGAAAAACATAGACCTCTTACGGGGGTTTTGTGGGTTTAACGAATGGGGTCCTTCAGGGTGGGAATAAAAGGTTTGAATATAGATCATGTGTCAGATATACAGCATTTTTTGCACTCCCCGGTAGCGCAGTGAGACAGTAGGGAAGCTTTTCTCTTATGTCACTACTTTGGCTCCCCTTGAAGTGGTTAGTGACTTGTGGGGAAAAAAATGTGCGAACCTTAACTTTTCAAACCTCACTAACCAGCATACCACCCAACCCAACTTTTGGGGGCAGAGGGGGTTCACGGGCCTAAAGGCCCCCTTGCATATTTGGTTCGAACACAACCACAAAAATGGGATGAAAAATTTGGGGTTTCGCTCAATGGCCATCAATCATTTTATCACCTCAATAGAACCACCCATACATTTATTCTTCGGCCGGGTCAAACTTCCCATTGGTTTCCGGGGTTTTATGGCTGTCATTTTTAAGATGTCTTACGCCAACAAAGGGGGCAAAACGGTGTCAGCGTGCCTTGCAAGAGCTAAAGGAAAACCCGGGGGCTGGCCCCCTCCCTTGGACTCGTAATTTTTAACCCGAATGAAAAATTCCAATCCGCCTGAGTTGTTGCTCTACGATGACGTGGGGGCTGAATCACCTGGTAACAAGAAACTAGGTCAGTGGCGTGGCCCCCACCTATTAGGGGACGGGGTTAATTACGGGGGGGGAGTATTTTGAAGACCCAAAACCCCCTTGTCATTTAACAAAATTGAGCATTTAAGGGGGGCCCCGTCCCATTTTCCTAGGTAATATGAAAGGGAACCAATAACCTCGTTAAGAGGGACAGGAAAACGGCCCTTTTTGGGCCGTTTTTGGGGCAGATCCAACGGCTCGGCTAAATGGGGGGGGCCCCTTCAAAATCTGACCCACGGGCCTTCCGGGATTGCGATGGGAAAAATATCGCGAGTATTTCTTTTGTTTTGGGCTTGGGTTGGTTCCCCCCCTAAAAGGCCCAAACACGTCCCCTTCAAAATTCTTTATGTAAGTTTTGGTTGAATTCTTGGGGTTTATACTTTTTCTTGCTCGACTCCACAAGTTTACCCCCCTCCTTGTTTTTTTTTGTGATGTATATGGTTTTCCTTTTTTGTTCTTTCCTTTCGCTTCCCCCTGCTTTATCTATTTCTTTCGGTTGTTAGTTTAACAAGGGTTAATTTTTCCCCCCTTCCCAAACTTTTGCATTCTTTTAATATTTATTTATTATTTTTTAAAAATTTTTTTTTTAAAATTATATTTTTGGTTTTTTGTTTTATTTTAACACAAACCCACACCCGACAAACCGCTCATTTTTATTTTAATTTTTTATTTATATTATTTTTATATATATTTATATTCTCTTCTATATATATTTTTTTAAAATATTTTTTATTATTTAAAATTATTTATTAATTTAAAATTATTATTTTTTATTTTTTTTTTATTTTTTTTTTATTATATTTATTTATAATCGAGGGTTATCACCATTATTAGGGTTGCTTAAAACAAGCACCCACTTAAAAATCCGATGCTCTGTGTGAAAAAAAAAAAGGGTTAGAAAATCTGGAAGAGCAAGAACGGAGCATCTTAATTTCTGACGAAACGAATTAAAAGATTTCCCTCGCACTCTGGTGTCCAAAAAAATGCTCCCTTTTTTTTTAGATTTTTAAGCGGGGCTGCGACCTCATGAAGTCTTTCCATGTCGTCTAAAAAACCCGGGCCACCCCCAAGAAACCCGCACTTTCCTTACAGGTTAGGAGTAAGAGTGTCTGGATGGCTCGGCCTTTTTCGGATTAGGCTTTATCCCTGACTGACACCATACCCCAAAAAGAACTTCTGGTTTTGCCAAAATGAACTTGGGGGAGACGTTTAAAACCTGCCTGTTGCATGATGCCAGGACGTCCTCCAGGTCCGCAAGTGAGTGTCCCAGTCAGCACTATGAAAAATTTACATCACGAGATGCTACTGCTTGTTGGCCAAGTCTGGACCCAAAGACATTATTCATGCCCCCTTTGGAATGTAAAGACTGTTATAGACCAAGGGCATTGGGTTAAAACTCCCAAAACCTTTTCCCATCTGGAAGGCTTTTTTTGGCCTTCTTCGGGAAAAATTCAAGGCCAATATGCTCTCGTGCTCAATGGGGTAAAATTTCCGACCCCCCGTAGGATCTATTGTGCTATCTATTCGGGGTATAGATAAAGCCCAAAAGGGTTTACTGAATTCACATGTCTAAAATCCCCAAAAAATCGCATTTTCCCCTTGGGTTTTCGAAGAACAACGGGCTTTAAATCTGACTACATGGTTGAATCCGCCCCTTTCCGCCAAGACACGCACTTTTCTCAAAGGGTATCCTCGGGGCCACGGGAATCCTCCTTGCTACGTCTTACTAGGGGAACATTTCTGTGCGATGTGGGGTACACCCCTGTTTTTACCCAGGTCTAAGTCATGCACGGCAAACAGCTGGTCATGACCCCAAATTATTTTTAAAACCCCCTTTTTTTTGTGACGATTTAGGTGAGAAATTCAAGGCTCTGATTTTATTTTCCCAAAAATCTAGACCGTAAACGCCTTGGGGGGGATCAGTAACTGGTTTGCCTTTTCCCAAGATTGAAATTTCCCTTCAACGCCCAAACACTGCCCTTTTATCAGAAGGGCCCAAATTAATTCCTCTTCGGGCATATTATACTTTTTACAGTTCCTACCTCTTTTCCACTTGTCCCAAAGCCCATTTACATAAAGGCCCTTTTTTTAAGTCTCTGCCCCACGACCACCGAGGGTAAATTTACGGTGTGTTCGCGGGGTAGTGCTACAACTTCCCTTTGCTATAAAAGGAAAATTACTAGGTTTGCTACATGACCTCATTTGGGGTCCTGTAAACCCTCTTGCAACCCCTTTTTCGACACATTATCTTTTAAAAAATTTTCTTGACCCCTGACTCTCCATTCACGTCGTCTCAGCAGCAAGTCCTTCCTTTCCCAAAAGACGCTCCCTTTCCTTTTCCCATGAATTTATATCAAAACGCCTCATAAATTCACTCCAACAAAAAGTCTCCAGGTAGTTTTACCATTGATTACGAAAATCGTGAGACGTGTAACTGTGCGATCGAAACTTAATGTTTCCACGCCCATGATCTCCAGTGGCTCCCCCAAAACCCTTTAAGGAGTGGTCTTCTTTTTTTCCCCTTTTTTAAATTTAAACTTTTTTAAGGGGAAACTGATTTTACGAGTGACACTTGGCACCATATCGAAAAAACCCCTTTAAACAAACCCTTCCCCCACCTTACATATTTTTCTACCGCCTCCCATCTGGTCGATCCAGTCTCACGCTTACCCCACATCGGCAACACGGGGGCCCCCCCCCATTATTGCCATACCTTTTTAGCGTTTGTTCGGCATCACCTTGCTCGTCCGTGCTGGCAAACTGCGTGTATTCCTTCATCACCAAGTCCCATCCTCGCCCCCGAGTTTCCCCCGGCAAACCAAATGTTGTTTGGCCCCGTACCCCGGGAAAAGCCAAAAACCCTGTGCATCCCTGGCTCCTCCGTGCTAGGTCAGGACTGTATGACCCTTTCATGCCAGAGGGATTGCACGGGTGCCCCAACCTGAACCCTGGGTCCAGCTGCCTCATAAAAACTTGGGAAACTTAACTGCTTCTCAAAAGTCTGTGGGGTTTTTAAAGCAAGTGAAAGGGTTATGTCAGGCATGTTTAGATTTCTAATAAAGTGAAAGTATACCCATCATCCAGGGCCTTCCCCCTTGCTGAACTTAGGGCCACGTGGGAGTTTGCTTGGGGCAAAAACTTTGCAAATCCCGAGGAGACGACCTTCCTCTCTCCGCAGGTCATCAGCCTCTGGGCCACCTCTTCCTATTATCATGTCGACCAAAAAAATTCTGATTCACACTTGAAGGAATCCAGGAATTGCATAAAGGGAAATTTGGGGGCACATATATTGCTTGGCTAAACCTTGAGTGCGTGATGCACAACGAAAGAGCTCTCGCTCGACATACCCGTTCGAGCATATTCCTCAGCCATACAAACCCCTGTGTCGGTCCAGAGCTGGGTTGTTCCCCCGAATTTGTTATGCCTGAAGTAACCGATACTATCAAATAAAATTTTCCGATATTCCTGGGTTTGCAACTTTTCCAATTCCCTTTTCTGCTAAGTTGCCACACCGCCTAATTCCCTTCTTGACACATGGGATCCTTACCTGGAGAATCTCCCGGTTTTTCATTACTCCCCCGAGGCCATATCACGCACACATACCCCTTTCCCGAGTGAAGGTTCTTCGGCTTTCCAAACTTTCGGGATTCTTACGACTTTTAATTTCCCTATCTTCCCCCTTTTTCCTCTGACCTTTTCGTCAGCCGACAAACAAGGTTTTTTTGCACTCTTCCATTTTGCCCACTCGGCCAAACTAGCTTTAAAATTCAAAATTTGTACCCTTTTCCCCACCACATATTGTTAATGCCAAAACAGTAAAATCAGCACTTGCAAGGCTGAAATAAAGTACGATCCCCCCCCGCTGCCACCAAAAAATAGAAAAAAAAGAAAGGGTGGTGTCCAAAGGGAAACGTACAATTTTAACTTATTTATTTCAGTAAAAAAAACTTTAGATAAGCTGAAAATATTCCAATACAAAACTTCATAAAAAATTTAACATTCCATTAAATTTTTCAAAAATTTTTGGTTCAGCATTACTGTGACCACCTCCCCGCTTGCGATGCCGGGCTGGGACGTAGGCAAAGATGGCACCGATTTCGGCCAAAACCCCCGATCGATATAAACACTCCCCCTTTCCCAAGAAAGTTTTCCCACATGACACATAAATTTTTAAAATTTTTAAAATAAATTTTTTAAATTATAAACCCCAAAAAAACCCCCCCAAAAAAATTAAATTTAAATAAATAAATTTTAATTAATTTTTTTGAAAATTAAATTTTTTTAAAATTTAAAAAAAAAAATTTTTATATTTTTTTAAAATATAAAAATTTTTATCTTTTAAAAAACAAAAAATTTAAAAAAAAATAAAAATTAAAAAAATTTTTTTTTATAAAAATTTTAAAAAAATTTTATTTCTTTTAAAAAAATTTTTTTTTAATTTTTTTATAAAAAAAAAAAATTTAAATTTTTAAATTTTTTAAAAATTTTTTAAAAAAATATTAACTTTAAAAATAATTTTAAAAAATTTTTAATAATATATTATTATAATTTTTTTTTTTTTTTTTTTTTTTTTTTTTTAAATTTAAAAATTAAAAATTTTTTTTTTTTTTTTTTTTTTTTTTTAAAAAAAAAAAAAAAAAATTTAATAAAAATTTTAAAATTTTTAAAAAATTAAAATTAAAAATTTAAAAAAAAAAAAAAAACAAAAATATAAAAAATTTTAAAAAAAAAAAATTTTAAAAAAAAAAAAAAAAAAAAATTTAAAAAAATTTTAAAAATTTTTTTTTTTATTTAAAAATTAAAAAAATATTTTTTTAAATTAATTTTTATTTTTTTAAAAATTTTTTTTAAATTTTTATAAATTTTAAAATTTTTATTTTAATTATAATATTTTTAAAAAAAAAATTTTTTTTATTTTTAAAAAATTTTTTTTAAAAAAAATAATTAAAATTTATTTTTTTGAAAAAATAAAAAAAATTTTGGGTTTGTTTAAAAAAAATTTTTTTATTATTTATATTTTAATTTTTTATTTAAATTTTTTTTTTAGGGGATTATTTATTTTGTTTTTTTTATTTATATTTATTTTGAAAAATTTTTTAAATTTTAAAATTTTAAAATTTATTTAAAAAAATATTTTTTTTTTATTTTTTAAAAATTTTAATTAAAAAAATAAAATATAATATTTTAAAAAATAAATTTTTTTTATTTTATTTATGTTTTTTTTTTTTTTTTTGTTTTGTTTTTTTTGTTTTTTTTTTTTTGGGGGGTTTTTTTTTTTTGTTGGTTTTATTTTGGGGAATTTTTTTATTAATTATAATTTAATTTTTTTTTTAATTTTTATTTAAAAAATATTT
>NW_023646069.1:0-7816 GCF_015228065.2 Penaeus monodon
AGATTACATACATTCTGGTAATTATTATCATTATTACCCTAATTAATTGTAATTGGCCGAATCTCACCAAGAATCCGAAAAAACAGTCCATTTGGAGTATACTCTCAAAAGGCTATATTTCGCTAGATTTTGCCGCTTTTTCGACTTTTTGGGAATGTTTTTCCTTATACTTTTTTATATTATATATGTACACAACAATTCCTGTTTATATCCTCATCAATTATCATGAATTATCATCATTATTCTCGTTATCATCATCATTATCATCATATCATCATATCATCATCATTATCATCATTATTCAATTTTATTAATCATCATTATTGCAATATGTTTATCATTATTCTTGCAATTATGGCAGTTATAGTATAATATTTTTTGCAATAATCCTATAACCACCAACATAATGATAGTAATCAAATAATAACAATAATAACGATTTTTTAAATCATTATTTATATCATTATCTTACATTAGTATCGTTCTTACTGTAATTATTACTGTTATAATATTATTTTTGCAATTATACCTACTCATACAAATAATAATAATGATAATAATAACAATAATAATACTAATAACATATTATAACCACTAGCACTGATTATGATTATACTTATACTTATTCTTATTATTGTTATATTACAGTTATAATAAGACATTTATTGGCATAATACTAATAATAAGATAATATATAATAATAATTAATAAATATAAATAATAATAATAATAAATATATAATAAATTATAATAATAATAATAATAATATAATATATTCAAATTTTATCAAAATTCTCTTTATTCTCACTTTTAATCATCATTATTGTTTATATTAATACAATTCTTCTGGTAATTATTATCATTATTACCCTAATACTTGCCAATGCACCAAAGAAATCGAAAAAAAACGTCATTTTGGAGTATACCTCTCACAAAGGCTATTTTCGCTAGATTTGCCGCTTTTTTCGGACTTTTGGGAATGTTTTTCTTATAACCTTGTTTTTTATATTATATATGGACACCATTCCTGTTATTATCATCATCATTATCATGATTAACATCATTCTTATCGTTATCATCATCATTTATCATCATAGCATCATTATCATCATCATTCTCTCATTATTGCAATTATTATCATCATTATTGCATTGTTATCATTATTATTGCAATTATTGCAGTTATAGTATATATTTTTTTTTGCAATAATACTATAACCCAACAATAATGTAGTAATTAACAATAATAATAACAATAATCACGATTTTATAATATTATTTTATATCATTAATCTTAATTAGTATCGTTATTACTGTATTATTACTGTTATAATATTAATTTTGCAATTATACTAACCAGTACAAATAATAATAATGTAATAATAACAATAATAATACTAATAAACATATTATAACCACTAGCATGATTTTATTATACTTATACTTTTATTATTATTGTTTATTACAGTTATCATAGATTATTGGAAATAACTACTAAATACTTAATATAATAATAATATAATAAATAATAAATATAATAATAATAATAATAATAATAATATAATAATAATAATAATAATATAATAATATTCAATTTATCAAATCAAAATTTCTCTTTATTCTCACTTTTAATCATCATTATTGTTATGATTAATACATTCTGGTATTATTATCATTATTACCCTAATAAGAAGTGCCGAAATCACCAAAGAAATCGAAAACACGGCATTTGGAGTATAACTCTCAAAAGGGCTATATTTCGCTAGATTTGCCGCTTTTTTTTCGACTTTGGGAATGTTTTTCTTTATACCTTTTTTTATATTACTATGGACACATTCCCTGTTATTATCATCATCATTATCATGATTATCATCATTATTATCGTTATCATCATCATTATCATCATTATCATCATTTCATCATCCATTCCATCCATTATTGCAATTATTATCCATCATTATGACTTGTTATCATTATTATTCAATTATTGTCAGTTATAGATATATTTTTGCAATATACTAATAACCACACAATAATGATAGTAATAACAATAATAATAAACACTGACTAACGATTTTAAAATAATTATTTATAATCTTATCTTAATTAGTATCGGTTATTATGTAATTATTACTGTTTATAATATTATTTTTGCAATTATACTACAGTCACAAATAATAATAATGATAATAAGACCAATAATAATACTAAGTAACAATATTATAACACTAGCATGATTATTAGTATACTTATCTTATTATTATTATTGTTATAATTACAGTTATAATAGATTTATTGGCATAATACTAATAAAATTAAGATAATAATACTATAATAATATACTAAAATAAAATAATAATATAATGCTAAGAATAATAATAATAATAATAATAATATAATATAAATATTCAATGTTATCAAAATTCTCTTATTCTCACTTTTATCATCATTTATTTGTTATATTATACACTTCCTGGTAATTTATTATCATTTATTACCCTAATAATTGCCGAAATCAACACCAAAAAGAAAATCGAAAAAAACGTCCATTTTGGAGTATCTCTCAAAAGGCTATATTTCGCTAGATTTTTGCCGCTTTTTCGACTTTTGGGAATGTTTTTCTTATACCTTTTTTATATTATTTATGACACAATTCCCGTTATTATCATCATCATTATACATGATTATCTCATTATTGTCGTCATCATTATTATTATCCATCATTATCATCATTATCCATCATTATCATCATTATTGCATTTATTATCATCATTATTGCAATTGTTTATCATTATTATTGCAATTAATTGCAAGTTATAGTATATATTTTTTTTGCAATATACTAATAACCACAAACAATAATGATAGTACTAACAATAATAATAACAATAATAACGATTTTATAATAATTATTTATTCATTATCTATTAGTATCGTTATTACTGATAATTATTACTGTTATAATACTTATTTTTTGCAATTATACTACCAGTACAATAATAATAATGATAATATAACAATAATAATACGTAACCCAATATTATAACCAGCTAGCATGTTATTATTTATACCTTCTATCTTATTATTATTATTGTTAGAATTACGTTATAATCGATTTATTGCAAATAATACTAATAATTAAGATATATAATAATCATAATGAATAATAAAATATAAATAATAATAATATAATATAATAATAATAAATAATCAATAATAATAATAATAATATTTCCAAATGTTATCAAATTCTCTTTATGCTCACTTTATCATATTATTGGTTATGATTAATAACAAAAATTCTGGTAAGTAGTATCATTATGACCCTAATAATTGCCGAATCACCAAGAAATCGAAAAAAAAAAAAAAAAATCGTCATTTGGAGTATACTCTCAAAAGGCTATATTTCGCTAGATTTTGCCGCTTTTTCGACTTTTGGATGTTTTTCTTATACCTTTTTTATATTATATATGGACACAATTCTGTTATTATCATCATCATTATCATGATTAATCATCATTCGTATCGTTATCACATCAGTAGCATCATTATCATCATTATCATCATCATTATCATCATTAATTGCATTATTATCATCATTATTGCAATTGTTATCATTATTATTGCGAATTATTGCAGTTTATAGTAATATATTTTGCAATAATTACTAATAACCACAACAATAATGATAGTAATTAACAATAATAATAACAATAATAAGATTTTAAATAATTATTTATATCATTAGCTATTAATTAGTACGTTATTACTGTAATTAATTACTGTTCTAAATAATTATTTTTGCATTATACTACCAGTAACAAATAATAATAATGATAATAATAACAATAATAAATACTAATAACTATTATAACCACTATCTGCAATGATTATTATTATACTTATACTTTATTATTATTATTGTTATAATTACAATTATATAGATTGATTGCAATAATATAATAATTAAGATATAAATAATACGAATAATAATAATAATAATATAATAATAATAATAATAATCTAATACTAATAATAATAAGAAATAATCCTAATAATATATTCAAAATGTTGATCAAAATTCTCTTTTATTCTCACTTTTATCATCATTATTGTTATGATTAATCAATTCTTGTAATTATATCATTATTACCGAATAATTGCCGAATCACAAGAAATCGAAAAAACGTCATTTTGGAGTATACTCTCAAAAGGCTATATTTCGCTAGATTTGCCGGGGGGGGGGGGGGGGGGGGGCTTTTTCCGGGAACTTTTGGGAATGTTTTTTCTTATACCTTTTTATATTATATATGGACACAATTCCTGTTATTATCATCATCATTATCATGATTATCATCATTATTATCGTTATCATCATCATTATCATCATTATCTCATTATCATCATCATTATCATCATTATTGCAATTATTATCGCATTATTTGCAATTGTTTATCATTTTAGTGCAATTATTGCAGTTATAGTAATATTTTTTTGCAATAATACTAATAACCACAAAATAATTGCTAGTAATAACAATAATAATAACAATATAACGATTTTTTATAATATTAGTTTATATCATTATCTAATTAGTATCGTATTACTGTATTTTACTGTTATAATAATTATTTTTGCAATGATACTACCAGTACAAATATCTAATGATAATAATAACATAATTACTAATTAACAATATTATAACCACTAGCATTATTATTATTATACTTATACTTATTATTATTATTGTTTATAATTACAGTTTTATAATAGATTTTTTGGCAATAATACTAATAATTAGAATAATAATAATAGAATAATACTAATAATATAATAATATATAAATAGATAATAATAATATAATAATACATAATAATAATAATAATAATATATTCAAATGGTTTTATCAAAATTCTCTTTATTCTCACTTTTATCATCATTATTGTTATGTTTAATACAATTCTGGTAATTATTATCATTTATTACCCTAATAATTGCCGAAATCACCAAAGAAATCGGCAAAAACGGGTCATTTTTGGAGTATATCCTCAAAAGGCTATAAATTTCGCTAGCTTTTGCCGCTTTTTTTCCGACTTTTGGGCATGTTTTTTCTTATTAACCTTTTTTAATATTATATAATGGACACAATTCCTGTTATTATGCATCAATCAGTATCATGATTAGCATCATTATTATCTATCTCATCATTATCATCATTTACATCATTAGCATCAATCATTATCATGCATATTGCAATATTATCATCATTATTGCAATTGTTTCATTATTATTGCAATTAATTGCAGTGATAGTATATAATTTTTGCAATAATCTAATAACACACAACAATAATGATAGTAAATAACAATAATAATAACCATAATATAACGTTTTATATCTTATTTTATATCATTATCCTTAACTTAGTACGTTTTATTACTGGAATTATTACTGTTATAATAATTATTTTTTCAATTTATAACTAACCAGTACCAAATAATAATAATGATAATAATAACCATAATAATCTAATAACATATTATAACCACTAGCATGATTATTTTATACTTAATCCTTATTATTATTATTGTTATAATTTACAGTTATAATAGATTTATTGGCAATAATACTAATAATTCGATATATAATAATAATAATAATAATAATATATAATAATCATAATAATAATAATATAAATATAATATAATAATAATAATATAATATTCAATGTTATCAAAATTCTCTTTATTCCCATTTTTATCATCATTATTGTTATGATTAATACAATTATGTTAATTATTATCATTATTACCCTAATACTTGCCGAATCACAAAGAATCGAAAAACGTCATTTTGGAGTATACTCTCAAAAGGCTATATTTCGCTAATTTTGCCGCTTTTTCGACTTTTGGGAATGGTTTTTCTTATACGTTTTTTTATATTATATATGGACACATTCCTGTTATTTATCATCCATCATTATCATGATTAGAATCATTATTATCGTTATCAATCATCATTATCATCATTATCATCATTATCATCATCCTTACATCATTATTGCAATTATTATCATCATTATTGCAATTGTTATCAGTATTATTGCAATTAATGCAGTTATAGTATATATTTTTGCAATATACTAATAACCACAACACATAATGAGAGTAATAACATAATAATACAATAATACGCTTTGTAATAATTATTTTATAATAATTTTCTTAATTAGTATCGTTATTACTGTAATTTTACTGTTTTAATAATTATTTTTTGCAATTATATACTACCAGTACAAATAATATAATGATAATATAACAATACTATACTAATAACATATTATAACCACTCATGATTATTATTATACTTAATACTTATTATTTATTATTGTTATAATTCAGTTATATAGATTTATTGGCAATAATACTACTAATTAAAAGATAATAATAATGAATAATAATATAATATAATAATAATAATAATAATAATAATAATATATAATATATAATAATAATAATAATTTAAATTTAATAAATTTTTATTTATTTTATCATCCCTTGTTATAATAATCATCTATTTAAATTTTTATCATTATTTATAATTCAAATCCCGAAGAAAAACTCATTTGGGAATTCCAAAACCCATTTTCGTATTTTGGCTTTTCCTTTGGAATTTTTTCTTTTCCTTTTTTATATATATTGCACAATTCTTTATTATCATCATCATTATATATTATACATTATTATCCTTTATTATCTTATCATCATTATCATATTATTTCATATTATCTATATCATATATCATATATCATTATATCATATATAATCATTAATTATATATATTATTTGCAATATCATTATTCAATTATATGTTATAGTAATATTATAATAAATATAATATTAATAAAATAATAATATTTATAATAATAACATATAATATAATAATATTATACATTATGTATTATTACTGTTATAATATTTTTTTTTATTATACTACCAGTACAAATAATAATATTAATAATAAAATAATAATAAAAAATATTATAAACAGCATATTATATTAATATTATATATATTAATATTTTATATTAGTTAAAAATTTTTATTTCAATTTAAAACTATAATTAGATATATAAAAAAATAATATAATAATAACAATAATAAATAATTCCAAATAATAATAATTAAAAAGTTTTAATATCTCATGCTTAATTTTGTTATTTCACTTTTCATTTTATGTTTTATTATACATTTTAATATTACATATAAAAATTCCATTATAACATCATAAAAGATTTTCATATTCTCAAGCTTATTTCATTATTTCCCTTTTATCATTTGCACATTTTTCATTATTACATCATTATTAATGTTATCATTTTATTAAATTTTCATTAAATTTAAAATTTCATATACTATATCATCATATATATCATTATCACATTATATAAATATTACTTTTAATAAATTTTTATATCATTATTTATTGTTATATTATTAATTATTATGTTATAATATTTTTTTGCAATATACTAAAATCAATAAATTAATAATAACAATAATACTATAAAATATTATAAACTAATATTATTATATTATTAATTTTATTATTATTTTTTATTCATTTTATATATTTTTGGAATAATACTATAATTAATAATTAATAATAAAATAATAATTCAATAATAATAATAATAAATAATATAGAATAATCAAAATTAATATTTAATTTCCATTTTCAATTTGTTTTTCTTATACTTTTATATTTTATAAAACCAAATTTGGAAAACACAAATCGAAAAAAATTTATTATCTTTT